>NC_081406.1:226759745-227059745 GCF_030272615.1 Cryptomeria japonica
TTAGGCACCCCTCTATATGCCCATCTATCTATCTCTCCCCTCTCTCTTTGATCTATATGTTAGGTATCCCACCTCTCTATATATTCCCTCTCTATTTCTCTCCTTCCCTCTCCATCTCTCTCTCTCTCCATCACCCCTTATCCATCTCCCTTTACGAACTCTCTCTCCTTCTCCTTTTTGTGCCCTCACCTTTTTATCTCCCATAAAATATAGACCTATTACCCTCCATATTTTCTCTCTTTCTCCTCTCTCTCCCCTCTCTTTATTCTCTCTCTCCCCTCTCCAGGTCTCTCATATACTCTCTCCCTCTCTCTCTCACCTTACCTCATTATCTCCATACATATCCTTCCCTCCCTCCATCTCTCTTCTCCTCCTATAATTTCTCTCCACCCTCTCTTTGTTCTCTTGATCACTATCTCTCTCTCCCTACCTATGTTTCTCCTTCCCTCCATTTTTACCTCTCCCTTTTTGTCTCATTACCCACCTTTCTCTTCCCCTATATCTCCCCCACCTCTATCTTTCCACCCTATATCTCTCACCTCTCTAGGCTCTATATCTCTCTCCTCTCTAATTCTTTCCTCTCTACCTCCTTACCCCTCTTTCTCTCTTTGTGAGATTATCTCTCTTATTTTCTTCTCTCTCTCTCTCCCTCACGTATCTACCTCATCCCTCTCTAGGTCTCCCAGTCACTCCCTACCCACCTCTACCTCTCTTCTTAGCTATCTCTTTTTATTTATTCTTCCTTCTCTCCTCTTCAATCTCCCTCCCCTCTCTAGGTCACCATATCTCCCTTCCTTGTATAGGATTTAGACAATGAGTTTTAGGATATAAGGTTTAGGGTATAGGGTACAAGACTTACACTATATAGTTTAGGCTACATAGGGTTGAAGGTATTGGTTGTAATGATACTTCCCTCTATTTCTACATCTCTCTCTCTCTCTCTCTCTCTCTCTCTCTCTCTCTCTCTCTCTCTCTCTCTCTAGGTCTCTCCCTCCTTCTCTATCTCCCCCTTCCCTATTACCCTCATATAGATCGCCCTCTCTCTATTCCCTCTCTCCATTGTCTAAGTCATAACCTCTCTCTCCTACCCTCTCCCTCTCTCCCCTTCCTAGGTTTATTCCTCCTTCCCTCTCCACCTCTATTCCTCTTCATCCATGTCTCATTAGGAACCTCTCTCTATTCTCCTCTATATATCTCTCCCCTCTCTCTTCCATCTAGGTATGTCACCTCTCTAGTTATATCCATCAATCTGTCCCTCTCCATTTCTCTCTCTCTCCATCATCCCTTGCCCAACTTCCTTTATAAACTCTCTCTTTTGCTTCTCTTTCCACTTACCTCTTTATCTCCCATAAAATCTAGACCTATTACTCTCCCTCTCTTCTCTCTCTTTCTCCTCTTTCTTTACTCTCTAGGTCTCTCCTATACTCTCTCTCTCTCTCACCTTCCCTCTGTATCTCCATATCTATCCTTCCCTCCCTCCATATCTCTTCTCCTCCTATTGTTTCTCTCCACTCTCTTTTTGTTCTCTTTATCACTATTTCTCGCTCCATCCCCATGTTTCTCCATCCCCATGTTTCTCCCTCCCTCTATCTTTACCTCTCCAATTCTCCCTCTTTGTCTCATTACCCATCTCTCTCTCTCCCCCTCTATGTCCCCCACCTCTATCTTTTAACCCTATCTTTATGTCCTCTCTCTTCCTAGGTTCGAGATCTCTCACCTCTATATTTATCTCCTCTCTAATCCTTTCCTCTCCACCTCCTTGACCCTCTTCCTCTCTTTGTGAATGTATCTCTCTTACTTTATTATCTTTTTTTCTCACCTAGATCTACCTCTTCACTCTCTAGGTCTCTAAATCACTCCCTCCCCATCTCTCCCTCTCTTTATAGCTCTCTTTATTTTTATTATTGTCTCTCTCCTCTTCTCTCTCCCTCCACTAGCTAGGTCATCACCTCTCTTTCCCTTATATATGATTTAGGCAATAGGTTGTAGGATATAAGGTTTAGGGTATAGGGTACAAGATTGATGGTACATAGTTTAGGGTATATATGGTTGAGGGTATTGGTCATATTGATACTTCCATCTATCTCTCCATATTCCTCTCTCTCTTCTCTCTCACCTCTATCTCCCCTCTCTAGGTCTCTCCCTCCCTTTCTTCATCTCCCCCTCTCCATTTCTCCTCCCTTGCCTTCATATCTATCTCCCTACCACACACTCTCTTATTCTCTCCCTCCATTCTCGAGGTCATCACCTCCCCCTCCCAATATCTCTATCTACTCTTTAGGTTTCTCCCTCCCTCTCTACCTCTCTAATTATCCATCCTTGTATCATTACCCATCTCTCTCTATCCCCCTTTATATATCTCACTACTCTCTTTACCTATCTATGTTTCTCACCTCTCTCTCCCCATATAGGTATCTAACTCACCCCCCTTACCCCTATCCCTTAATGAAATATATCTCTTTCCCTTAAATTCTATATCCACTCCTTCTCAAGGTCCCTCACTGATGTAGAGAGGATAGACTCTCCTAATAGGTTTGCTTACTCTTGATGTCTCTTCAAGCTGTCTCTTGAACCATCCAATGGTTCCACACTTTCAAACCCTCCAAGGGTTGTAGGTCCACTCTTATTATATTTCCAAAGGTCCTTAGACTAAGGTGACCACCTCTTGTTTTGTGATTGTCCAACACTCCTAAACAAAGACCTTCCTTTCCCAACACCTTCTCACACTTATTTTACCAACCCTATCCCTTCCTTTATTACATTGGAGTTTACCGATTTCAATCTTTAAGGGTGATCTGCTCTTTTAGGCGTACTAGGAGACGTAGTACAATTAGCCCTACCTGTGAGGTATTTTGCATTTATCTATCAAGAGTCCTTAACACCCCTATTATATCTTTAGCTTATCAGATACCCTTTTGGAATCCTCATACAATATCTCAAAATTGGACATTGGTTTGGCCTCTAACCTTCCTAACCCTTACTAGGCCTAATTCCCTCCTTTTAAACCTACAAAATAGGAACTTTCTTGAATGTCTTTACCAATCCAATTTCTAAAGGAATATGATGATTTTTTTAGGTCTTTACATCCATCAAGATATCCAATCCAATCTTGTTTCATTTCCATCCTCTGGATTTACCCAACTAGGGCCTGTTGCCCATAATCCCCAATGCTTGCTAACTCAACGTGCCAAGCCTGCGGTATGGTGGCAAATCTGAAGTTTAGCCTCCCTTGTCTTAAAAACAAAAAGAAAATATAATATACAAGGCCACCTAACATTCCATAAGGCTTTAGTACAGAAATCCACCATGGAATGCTAGGTTGGGGCCATAGAGTCCTCGAACCCTGGTTTTTAGGGCTTTAGAACCCGCCTACAACAAAATGCCAATAACTTGCAACCTACAACACTTAATAACTTCAAACCACCAAAAAATGAAAGATAAGACACTATTCTAATATTTCATGCCCTGGTCTAGGCTTGAAATTCCATACAAAACCAGTCAAGAACAACAATACTCTTTGGAAACTTAGATTTGGAAAGGCTAAACTTGCTCTTCTTGCTTCAAATCTTCAACCAAAATTCTCATCGGTCTTCCACAGCCCTTATCCTTGCCTTGGGTTGGTTACAAATGCTTTCAACTGAAAAAAGACAACCAACTAGTCATTGGTGTATGAAAAGTGTAAATGTTGCAAAGTTGCTATGAGCAACTTTTGCAACTTTTTGCAACTTGTTACATAGGTGAGCAACTTTGCTCATATCCAGCCTAGGTAACTTCCAAATGATTCAAATGACCTTAATAACCTCTAAATAATATCAAACCAACCTATTCTAACTCAATAATAACTTTTTCTACTAAGTGCTCTACCTAGCACCCTTAAGATCTCATTTGCCAAAATTGGCCAAACGGTAACTCTTAGGGTCCTCACAAACATTTGAGAACTCACTAAAAAACCTCTTGTCCTTATTACAAAACAAAACAACATGATTTCAATTTCCTAGAATCAACACAACAAAATTGGCTAAGTGCCCCTGCACCATGCTCTCGAGGTAAGAAGAACTCAAGTCTCTTGAGTGGTTAAGGCTTGAACAGTGGTACCATGTTGTAATATATCTTTCTCTGACATCCATGTAGCCTCTGACCCTGGTAGTCCTATCTATTTGACCAATTAGTCTTTATAGACTCCTTTCCTAGTCTTTTTCACAATCTTGGAATCCAAAATGCATTCCAATGTGACCGGTTGGCTTGGAGGGAAGTCTTGAAACCAGTCTACATCTTCAATAGAAGTAGTTTGTTCTTGATTTGCAGTTGTCTGAGACCCTTTGTATGGATACAAATCACACATATTGAATATTGGTGATATGCCCAAGTTTGGAGGTAACTCTAACTCATAGGCATTATTGTGAAACTTATGCATTACCCTAAGAGGTCCAATCTTCTTCATGCATAGCTTTCTATGTTGTCCCTTGGGTAGTCTCTCCTTCCTCAAGTAGGCCAACACTAGATCACCAGCCTTGTAGTGTACTTCTCTTCCCTTTTTATCTGCTAGTGCCTTGTACTTCTCATTGTGTTGTTGCAATGTCTTCTCGACCTGCCCATGTATCTCTTTTATATTTTCTATGAAGTTTTCACCTTGTGCACTTCTATGGTTCGTTGAACTGAGATATCTAAGCTCTAAGATGCCCCTAGGATGACATCCATATACTATCTCAAAGGGACTCCGGCCTATGCTCCTATTAACTGAGTCATTGTAGGTATACTCTACTTGACCCAATAATAGATCCCAAGCTTTTCCATGTTGTTTGGTGAGACATCTCAAAAAGTTACCTAAGGATCTATTAACTACTTTAGCTTGATCATTTGTTTGTGGCTGGTATGCTGATGAAAATGAGATATTTGTGCCTAGTTTTTTCCATAAGGTTCACCAAAAGTGGCTTAAAAACTTAGTGTCTCTATCACTCACAATGCTAAGAGATAAGCCATGAATCCTCACAACCTCTTTGAAGAATAACCCTGCTATGTAGGAGGCATCATTAGTGCATTTGCAAGGCACAAAGTGTGTCATCTTGTTGAATCTATCCACTATGACAAAAACACTATCATACCCTCTTGGAGTCCTAGGCAAACCAAGAACAAAGTCCATGCTCAAATATTCCCAAGGTCTGGTTGGTATGGCCAATGGCTGATATAAACTTACATTTCTAGATGTTCCCTTAGCTCTCTAACATATAGAGCATTGCTCCACAAACTTTCTAACATCTTACTGAAGTTTAGGCCAATGATAGAATCGTCCAGCCTACTCTAAGGTCTTGTCAAGACCAAAATGTCCTCCTAAGATACCTTGATGCTTCTCCTTGATGATATTGTCTCCATAGAGCACTGTGGTATGCAAATTAAGTGTCCTTTAAACAAAAGGCCTTCCTGCAACATAAAATCAGAATATACAATATGACAAACATTAGCAAACTTGGTGCAAACATCATATGCTTCACCAAAATCCTTGTCACCTTGGTATAGGTCTTTAAGATCACTTAACCCCACACTTTGGAGCTGCACTTCTTGGATGGTAAGAAACCTTGTACTTAAGGCATCTGCTACCTTATTGGTGACTCCTTTCTTGTGTTTGATGGAAAAACTATAGGCCTATAAGTGCTCAACCCATTTGAGGTGTATTTGGTTCAACTTCTCTTGTCCATTCAAGAAACTAAGTGCATGGTTATTAGTATAGACTATGAATTCCTTAGGGAGCAGATAATACCACCATTTCTTAAGTGCTTGTACCATGGCATATAAATCTAGGTCATAGGTAGAATACTTTTGTTTTTCCTCATTGAGCTTCTCAGTGAAAAATGCTACCAGATGACCTTCTTGACTCAAAATTTCTCCTATTGCTAGCTTGCTAGCATCACACTCCATAGTAAAGAGCTGTTTGAAATTAGGAAGCCTAAGATAAGGTAGTTCTGCTACTTTCTGTTTCAACAACTCAAACCCCTTGTCTACTACACTAGTCCACTTAAACTGACATTTCATTCCACCTTTGATAGTATTCAAGATAGGTGCACATATATGGCTAAACCCTCTAATAAACCTCCTATAGAAAGAAGCTAATCCATGAAAACTTCTCACATCTCCTATTGCATCTACATTTGATGGATCCATTTTTAAGCAACCTTGAGAAACTACAAAACCAAGATATACTAGTTCAATTTTGAAGAACTCACACTTGTCTAGGTTGATCATCAACTTTTCTTGATGTAGCTTCCTCAAGACCTGATCCAAATGTTTGATATGCTCCTCCTTTGACCTGCTAAAAATAAGAATGTCATCAAAATAAACAATCACAAATTTACCAATAAACTCAGCAATCACTTTGTTCATGAGTCTCATGAAGGTGTTGGGAGAATTTGTGAGCCCAAAGGGCATCACCAACCATTCATAGAGCCCCTCATTGGTCTTAAAGGTTGTTTTCCACTTATCTTTGGGTCTGATCCTTATTTGATGATAACCTGATTTTAGATCCACCTTTGAAAAGTAACAAGCTCCACCTAGGTAGTCCATTAGGTCCTTAATTATTGGCATTGGAAACCGGTATCTGATTGTAGTCTTTTTTATGGCTCTTGAGTTAGTTCACATTCTCCATTTGCCATCTTTCTTAGGTACCAAAATAGTAGGTACTGCATAGGGGCTTAAACTCTTCTTTATCAACCCCTTATCTAGCAACTCCCGCACTTGTTTTGCAATTTCCCATTTTGAGTAGGTGTCATTTTGTAAGAAGCTTTGTTTGGCAAGGTATCTCTGGGTATGAGGTCTACCTAATGGGGGTAAAGAATATGGTATCTCATTTACAACAATGTCTTTGTACCGGTCCATCAAGGTCTTCACTTCTTGAGGTATTAGGAACTCTTTCCCACTAAGCAACATAACACTTGAACCTACATATATTTCTTCTCCCTTGATCAACCAAAGGATCCATTTGAAACTTCCTTCCTTCCTTGGTGATAACATAAGAATTCTTCTCCCCATCATGTATGGCTTTGTCATCATATTTCCAAGGGCGTCCAAGCAACAAATGGCATGCATCCATGGGTAATATATCACACAGTACTCTATCCTTATACTCTCCAATTTCAAAGTCTACCCAAGCTTTCTCATCAACTAACACATATTGTCCTTTACTCAGCCAAGATACCATATAGAGATTGGTGTGTGGCAACCTTTTCAACTTGAGTTTGTCCACCATCTCAACAGCAACAATGTTCTCAGTAGACCCCGAATCCACTATGACCTTACAAATCTTACCATGTGATCTACAAGTGGTTTTAAAAAGTGTCTTCCTTTGAGTAGGTTCTTTGGCCTGCAGTACCTTCAACAAGGTTCTTCTTAGCATCAGATTCTCTCCATTTAGGACTGGTCCAACTTTGTTGATTGGTGAGGTAACACTTTGATTGTCTTCCTCCTGCACCAATCGAGTTCTCCTTTCTCCCACATGAGAACTTGAAGTCTTTTAAGGACACTAGTTCATAGTGTGGCCCACTTCATGACAATGAAAGCATTTACGTGTGAAGACTGTGGGTCCTCTTCCTTGAGTGCCAAATCTACCTCTAAAGTTGTTTCTTCCTCTAGAGTTTCCTCTAAACTGACCATTCTTGCTGAAGTTATCCCCATTGTTTTTAGATTGATTTCCTTCTTCATTCTTTCCATAGTTATGACCTCTTCCAAAGGTGCCTCTTCCTCTGCATCCTCTACCACCTCTGCCTCTTTGATTGAACTCACCTTTCCTCTTGATTTTGTCCTCTCCTCTCAAAGACAACTGAAAACACTTATGGATTATCTCAGGTGCCATCATGTTGATTTCATCTTGAATGTTCTGTCTAAGGCCATTTAGGTACCTTGCTACCTTCTCCACTTATTCCTCTTGCTTCCTTTCTCTTAGAGTTAGTTTGTTGAACTCCTCTATGTAAGTACTCACATCCATTTCTCTTTGCTTCAAACTCATCAACTTCTTGTGCATCTACACCTCATAATCTAGGGTAGGAATTGAGTTTTGATTCCAATCTTAATTCTCTCCCAAGAGTTGATCTTCTTTCTCTTGGTTTGTTCTCTTTCTTCTTGCATCATGTTCCACCATACTAGAGTTGATCCCTTCAACTTTGTCTTAGCCACATTGACCCTCTTTTCTTTTGCAACCTCCTTGTATTCAAAATGATTGTTCAAAGCTTCTATCCAATCCAATAAATCTTCTCCATTTAGGCTTCCACTATAGACTAGTAGACCATCTAGGCTATCCTTTTTGAGTGATTTAAGGGCATCCAAAAAGATTTTCTGATCTTTCTCCAATTCCTTCTGTATGCGGGAAAAGCGAGTCAATAGAACTTAAAATGTGAAAAATGAAGCCTTAGGAGCCTTGTCCACACACCCACAGGACTTCTTGGCGCAAGCTATGGAGTCATGAAGGATGACTCAACTTCCCAAGGTTGGTTCCATGGTTCTTTATCTCACAAGGTCCCTCAAACCAATGTCTTTGCTCTTAGATCACTGAGCAAAGTGGTTTAGGGATGACAAATGCAAGAACGAGCGATGCTTTGGTTGATTTTAACATGAGAATGCAACCTATCTATTCATGATCCTACAAATGAAATGAACTAGATTATAAGATGACAAGATTAGTAGTGATACTATCCTAACATGATATACTAGTTATGTATTTAAGCTATTGATAAAAGAAACAATCTAAAATGATTAGTAGATTAATTCTTATTTGCAAAGAGAGAGACTAAATGTGATAAAATTGAGCATAAGTATGATACTAAGAGCTTGCATATATGAAAATGGAGGAATGAGAGCTCTATTTATAGCACAAATAGGGCAATGGATGGCCAGGATTGAAAGAGTTAATCAAGGGTTGAGTTTGAAAGTTGCTCAATCCATGTTTGCAATTTGCACCAATGAAATGGTGACAATTGTCAACATAAGGTTGGGTTGAGAAGAGAGGTAGGAAGCATTAAATGCTTGAAAAGACCTCATGGTTACCTTAGGGGGTAAGGGTTAAGGTTAGGTTAGGATTACCCATTGGATAAACCTTTTACCCAAAGGATAACCTCTTGTGCAAGGGTTAAAGAATAACCATGGTCAAAGCAATAAATGCTTGATGAAACCCTTGGGTTTACATGGAGGTTGAGTTTAGAGAAAGTCTTTAATCACGTTGGAGGGTTGAGTTAACCATTAATGGTTTGGAAGACTTTCAAAGTTAAGTTGTTGAAGCCTTTAATGGTTTCCAAAGACTTTGAGGGTTTGAGAAGTGACTTCCCCTTGCTTAGGGATGTGACAATATTTAGAAGATGGGTTAGGCTAATTTAGAAGTGATTAGAAGAGTCTAGAAGGGGGTTAGGAATAGGGTTTAGGAGGCAAGTGGGAGATGTAGGATTTTGCAAGTGGATGGAGAGATAATAGGATTTAATTGAAATAAAGTTAATTTAATTCAATTTGGTTGCAATTGGGGAAATTGAATAAATTAAATTTTTTCAATTTAGGGTAGACTATTAATTAAATTTGAATTTAATTAAAAAGTGGATAGAAGGGATTTAATTGAATAAAATAATTTATCCCATTAAATGGTAAAAGAGGTTTAGTGAATTTAATTTAAATAAATTGAGTAATTTACTTAATATAAATAGAGGAATGTGAGTGATTCAATTAAATTGGATTTAATTAAATAGAGGAATGAACATAAAATATTCATTTAGGAATATGGTCATTTTTATATGTCTACACCTTCCTTTTTGTCACAACTCCTATCACATCTGCATCTTCCTCATCATTTTCATCACCCCACTTTGTGATCTTTCCCTTGCCTTTCTTGGTGTCTTGTTGTCGGGCTTCACTAAGCATGTCTTGGACCAACATCCTAATGGCCTCTTGATTCATTGCCTTATGTGGCATGCTGCTGGCTTTTGACTCTACCTCTCGATCTGACATACACCACTTTGTTCAATCAAGTGGCTCTGATTCAAATCTGATGTAGAGAGGATAAACTCTCCTAATAGGTTTTCTTACTCTTGATGTCTCTTCAAGTTGTCTCTTGAACCATCCAATGGTTCCACACTTTCAAACCCTCCAAGGGTTGTAGGGCCCACTCTTATTGGCTTTCCCAAGGTCCTTAGATTAAGGTGACCACCTCTTGTTTTGTGAGTGTCCAACACTCCTAAATAGAGACCTTCCTTTCCCAACACCTTCTCACACGTCAACCAAGAGTCAACCCTCTCTACTACAGGATCTTCACTCACATAGGACCAACACTCTTAGGGTTGATTTTCCTTAGTTTTTGGTACAGGGGCACAAGCCTCAATTTCATAATTTATTGATTGAAAACTTAATTTTTTTGATATAAATGTGTTGGGAAGGATCAAAGAATACTTTATTTATGTTTTGTTTTGTAATAAGGTCGTAATTGTCCATTTTGTAAGGCCTAGTGGCCTAGGGTGCATTATAAACCCTATGGTCAACTATGGTCAAAGGGACTTAGGATAAGTATATTTAGGGATTCAAGGTTATTTTGGTCTATTTATATCCATTTCAATGTGTTTAGGTCCCTAGGTTGATGATAAAATTAGTTTCAATGGCAAAATGCAAAAATTGTCCAAAAATGTCAAAAATTGACAAAGTTGTCAATTTGTAAAGCAACTTTTCAAAAAATTGTTGTAATTGGTTGCCCAATGTTCATAACCATCTAAAATCAGTTTTAAAATGTTTGTAAAACTATAAAATTCCTCAACGAACTTGTGTGAGTGTTGTTGTGGTCGAAATTTGTAAAACTTGATATTTGAAATCAATAAAAAACCTATATTTTCCAGAAAATTTGTTGTTCTTTTGGTTGGTACGGAATTTCAAAACGTTAAAAATGAAAAATTATTTCATGGGGAGTTAGAGGGGTGAAATACCTTTCTTTTTAATCCAACCAAAGGTCTGGAGGTGGACTATTGAGGGAGAAAAGTTGTAACAGATCCAAACAGCCTGGAAAAGTGCCCTTTCCTAGGGCTTCAACTTCAATTTCCCATTTCTTCCAAATCCACCATGGGAAAATTCTAAAACTTGGTAAAATGGAGGATTTGGAAGTTTATTTTAATATCCAAAAGGTTTTAGGTCGAAAGGATGCAGTTTGGGTGATATTTTATTAAATTTGGCCAGGCATCTCTATGTGACTGGTTGTGGGAATTGAATAGAATTCATGAACAGTCCCCATAACTTTAGTTTTAATGCAAACCAAAAGCTATAACTTGGTATTTGGTGATTATTTTGGTACCCCAAGGTTTTCCAATTTCTTCCCTTAATAAATTTTAGGTTTTGAGGGTAGTTCCTTTGTTAAGTGCTTAAATTAGCCCTTCTAGCCATAGATGAGGGTTCATTAGTAATGGTACTTGCAAGAGGTTCCAGAACTTTTCCTTTGGTTTAAAGTGCTTCCCTAGGTTGGTGTTAAATAAAATCAAACAATATTGTCCTTTCTTTTTTATTTTTTTTGGTGGGAAGCCAAAAAGTGAGTTCTGAAGGCTAATAGGTCTAAGGAGCCAATTTGCACTTTGTGACTTTTGGGACTTGAACAACAAAATCAGAGGGTTTTTTGGCATCATTTGAGTTTTTAGGAACCTATAAAACCTTTATTGAGCCTTTTTTGGTCTATAAAACCATTTGGAGGGGTTGTGAGCAATTTAAGCCATTTTGAGCACTTTTGCCTGTGGGGTTTGAAACCAAATATTGATAACTTTGCACTTTGTCCCATTGAGGGGTTATGGGGATGGAAATAGGTGAGATGGTATTTTTAATTTATGGTTTTAAAGGTGTGAGGCTTTTTTGGAGCGAATCCTTAAAAAGGAGGGTTTGTTGCTTGGTTGAGCAAGTGAGTAACTTGGAACATTTTCAAGTTGTTTGAACCATACCTCTACATCAATTGGTATTAGAGCAAGTGTGATCCTTAGGAGAAGGATTGTTTCAGTTTAGCCATGTTAGGGGAAGAAGAAGAGGGTGAGTTGTCCTCAAGGATGACTAATGCACATATAGTGAAGTTTTTGAAGGATCAAAACTTGGTTCACAAGATTGATTCCTTGCAGAAGGAGGTTGATAGACTTAATGGGGAACTTCATAAGAAAAGTGTTGGAAACTCTGATGTTGTTGAAGAGGAACCCCTTGAGTAGGATGAGGAAGAAGAAGTTCTTGCTAATCAAAGACTACTTGTGAAGACCCTGAAGGCCATGGAGAGAAGGACCATAGATGTTAGGTTGGACCTACCTTCCTATGATGGAAACTTCAATCCAGATGCTATTGTGGATTGGATTGATGCCCTCACAAGCTTCTTTGAATGTGAAGACATACCTAAAAGTTAGAGAGTTAAGATTTCTAAGTCCAAGTTGAAGGGATCAACCCTCACATGGTGGAATTTCACTCAAGATGATAGGGTGAAGGAGAAGAAGAATCCAGTGACCACTTGGAAGAAGATGGTTGCATTGATCAGGGATGCATATGTTCCTGATGATTATGAAGTCCAACTTCATAAGAGGAGAATAAGTTTGAGGCAAAATGAGATGAGTGTCTTAGATTATACTCAAGAGTTCCATAAATTGGTGATGAAGTCCAATGTGGTGGAGCCTGAATGTGTGAAGCTTGCAAGACATTTGCAAGGGTTGAGAATTACCATTCAAGATGAACTCAGTCTAAGCAGCCCTCCCACTATCCAAAAATGCTTTCAACTTGCTTTGAAGGTTGAGGAGAAACTCAAGAGGAAGAGTGATCAGAGTGGTAGAGGGAGAGGACAAAAAGACTTTGGAAATAGGGGCAGAAATATGTCTCAAGGAAGAGGACAAGGTTCCAAAGACCTTGGTGAATCAAGTCAAGGGAATGAACAAGGGGAAGGTAGTTCTAGAGGATATTTCAGAGGAAAGAGAGGAAACTTTAGAGGAAGAGGTGGAGGAAGAGGTTTAGAAGGCATAAAATGCTATAGGTGTCATCAAATGGGGCATGTTGCATCCAAATGTCCAGAGAAGGCAAACAAACAAGGTGAAAGGAGAGAAAATTTGGTGAGAGATGAGGACACACATAGTGTTCACTCTCATGGATCCTTTGTGCAGCCTGAACAAGGAGAGATCATGATGATGAGAATGACATTGATCAAAGCACCTAGTCCACCAGAGCCACCCCAAAGAAAGGCACTTTTCAGAACTACTTGTAGAAGTAGTGACAAATTATGTAGTGTGGTGATTGATTTAGGTTCTACTGATAACTTGCTATCCATTGAGGCAGTAGAGAAACTGAAATTGAAGAGGATTAAACA
Source organism: Cryptomeria japonica (assembly GCF_030272615.1). Classification (NCBI taxonomy): domain Eukaryota; kingdom Viridiplantae; phylum Streptophyta; class Pinopsida; order Cupressales; family Cupressaceae; genus Cryptomeria; species Cryptomeria japonica. The sequence continues at coordinate 226,773,061 of NC_081406.1, forward strand.
TCCAAGACCCTACAAGGTATCATGGCTTACAAAGGGGTAGCAAACCATCATTGAAGAACAAGCATGGGTGGAGTTTTCTATTGGCAAGTACAAGGACAAGGTACTTTGTGACATTGTACCCATGGATGCATGCCATTTTCTGCTTGGAAGGCCATGGCAATATGGCATGAAGTCAAGGCATGATGGTGAGAAGGTAAATTTACTACCCCTACCTGATAATGGTGAAGAAGAAAAAGAATTTAAAATCATGTTTGTAGGTGAGAAAGAGTTTTTAGAATGCTTGAAAGAGGAGGATACTCATTATTATGCTTTGGTTGTGTTGCCAAAATAGGAAGAAAAGAAGGTGCACAAAAAGAAGGAAGAATCTAGGAGGGTAGGACCAAAAGAGGTGGCAGATTTGCTTGAGACCTATAAGGACATTGTAACCAAAGAGTTTCCTGATACCCTACCTCCAATTAGAGAGATTAGCTATAATATTGATCTAATTCCAGGGGCTACACTCCCAAATAAGGTTGCCTATAAGTTAACACCCCAACAGAATGAGGAAATGGCAAGATAAATCTAGGAGCTCTTAGATAAGGGTTTGATTTCTAAAAGTATGAGTCTATGTGTTGTTCTAGCCATGCTAGCACCTAAGAAAGAAGGTACATGGAGGTTATGTATAGACTCAAGGGCCATTAATAGGATTACTATCAGGTATAGGTTCCCTATGCCTAGGATTGAGGACTTTTTGGATCATCTAGGGGGTGCAAGGTGGTATTCAAAGGTGTATTTGAAGAGTGGGTACCATCAAATCAGAATAAGGGCTAGAGATGAATGGAATATAGCCTTTAAGACTAATGAAGGCCTTTATGAGTGGAGAGTGATGCCATTTGGCTTGTCCAATGCACCTAGTACATTCATGAGACTCATGAATGAAGTTCTAAAACCTTTCCTTGGTAAATTTGTTATTGTTTACTTGGATGATATTCTTATTTTCAGTAAGAATAGAGATGAGAATATGCAGCATTTGAATTTGGTCTTTAAGAGATTGTAGGAAGAAAAGCTCCTAATCAATGTGGACAAGTGTCTTTTTATGCAAGAAGAATTGGTGTATCTTGGTTTCATAGTTTCAAGTGGGAGCATCAAGATGGATCCTGAGAAGGTGGAGAGAATCTTGAATTGGCCTTCTCCAAGGTCAATGACTGAAGTTAGAAGCTTCCATGGCTTGGCTTCCTTTTACAGGAAGTTTATAAGAGGTTTTAGCCAAGTTTGTGCACCTATCCAAGAAACAATCAAAAGGGGGCAGAAGTGCAAGTTTGTATGGACCAAGGAGGCTGAGGAGGCTTTTCAAAGTCTCAAACAAAAGGTAACAAAGTAACCTGTACTTTCTTTTCTAGATTTCCAAAAGGTTTTTACAATTGAGTGATGCATCTAATGTTGCTATAGGGGTTGTTTTGAGCCAAGAGGGTAGGACCATTGCATTTTTTAGTGAGAAACTCAATGAGGCAAAGAGGAAGTATTCCTCATATGATTTGGAAATGTATGCCTTATTTCAAGCCTTGAAAAAGTGGAGGCATTATCTCCTTCCAAAAGAATTTGTTGTTTTTACTGACAATCAGGCACTTAGGCTCTTGAATAGCCAGGAGAAGTTGAGTCACAAGCATATGAAATGGGTAGAATCTATCCAAGAATATACCTTTACAATCAAACACAAAAAGGGAGTTGCAAACAAGGTGGTAAATGCCTTGAGTAGAAGATCCTTGACAGTGCAAGAGTTGAAGTTGCAAAGTGTGAGGATTAACTCCTTGAAAGGTATGTATGAAGGTGATGAAGACTTTCACGAAATTTATAAAGTTTGTTCTGATTTTTCTGAAGCATACCATGTTGAATATGTTGATTACTTGATCCAAGATGGTTTATTGTTCAAAGGACATCAACTATGCATTCCTAGGTGTTCAATGAGGGAGAATATTGTGAAAGAAAAGCATTGTGGAAGCATGAGTGGACATTTTGGGCTGGATAAAACCCTTGAGTAGGTAAGAAGACATTTTTTTTGGCCCAAGATGCAAAGTGATGTGAGAAAATTTGTTGAAACATGCACCATTTGTCAAAAGGCCAAAGGTACTTCCACCAATGCAAGTTTGTATCAACCATTACCCATACCTACAAGGCCTTGGGAAAGTTGTACTATGGATTTTGTAATGGGATTGCCTAGGACTCAAAAAGACTTTGATAGAATCTTTGTTGTTGTAGATAAGTTCAGCAAGATGGCACATTTCTTACCATGTAAGAGTACAAGTGATGCAACCTATGTAGCAAATTTGTTTTTCAAAGAGATTGTAAGGATACATGGACTTCCTCTAACAATTATGTCTGATAGGGATGTGAAATTCATTCGCCATTTTTGGAGAACCTTATGGAAGAGGTTGGGAACAAACTTGAACTTTAGTTCAGCATACCATCCACAAAAAGATGGGCAAACTGAAGTTGTGAATAGGTCCTTGGGAAACCTATTGAGATGCTTGACAAAGCAATATGGAGAGAAGTGGGATGTTGTACTTCCACAAGCTAAATTTGTATTCAATGATTCTGTGAATAGGAGTACAGGAAGGAGTCCATTTCAGATTGTGTATGGGCAGAATCCAAGAGGCATCTTGGAGTTGAGAAACCTTCCACATGATGGGCAAACAAGTGCTCATGGTGAACAATTTGCTGATAGCATGAAGGAATTGCATGATCAAGTAAGGATAGCCCTCCAAAAGAGTTCACAAAGGTACAAAGAACTTGCTGATAAGAAGAGGAGGGATGTAAAATTTTAGATTGGTGATATGGTGTGGGTGTACCTGAGGAAAGAAAGATTACCAAAGGGGAAGCATACAAAGCTACTCATGAAGAAAGTGGGTTGAATGCCTATGAGATATCTCTTCCCTATAACCTTGGTATTTCTCCTATCTTTAATGTATGTGATCTAACACCCTATAAAGGGCATGTTTCTGTAGGTACAGACTTCCATGTGGAGGAGATTCAAGAGGACATTACTGATATACCTCCTCATGCACCAAAGAAGCCTGAAAAGATCATTGATGAAAGGGTCATTAAGAAGACTAGAAATAAATAATACAAAAAATATCTTGTGAAATGGGTAGGAAACCCTATAGAAGAGGCAATATGGATGGATGAGGCAGAAATTCTGAAGCATGGTACTTCATTGGACCAACTTATCTCATGTGGAAATGAGATCAGCCCACCCCGGGAGTATGGTGCAAGGGCACAAGCCTAAATTTCATAATTTATTGATTTAAAACTTAATGTTTTTGATAGAAAGGTTTTGGGAAGGATCAAATAATACTTTTTTTATGTTTTTTTTTGTAATAAGGTCCTAATTGTCCATTTTGTAAGGCCTAGTGGCCTAGGGTGCATTATAAACCCTATGGTCAACTATGGTCAAAGGGACTTAGGATGAGTAGATTTAGGGAGTCAAGGTTTTTTGGTCTATTTATATGCATTTCAATGTGTTTATGTCCCTAGGTTGATGATAAAATTAGTCTGAATGGCAAAATGCAAAAATTGTCAAAAATTGACAGAGTTATCAATTTGTAAAGCAACTTTTCAAAAAGTTGTTGTAATTTATTGCCAAATGTTCATAACCATATAAAATAAGTTTTAAGATGTTGGGAAAAATATAAAATTCCTCAAAAAACTCGTGTGAGGGTTGTTGTGGTCGAAATTTGTAAAACTTGATATTTGAAATCAATAAAAAAACTGTATTTTCTAGAAAATTTGCTGTTCTTTTGGTTGGTACGGAATTTAACGAACTCAAAACTGAAAAATTATTTCATGGAGAGTTAGAGGGGTGAAATACCTTTCTTTTTAATCCAACCAGAGGTATGGAGGTGGAGTATTGAGGGAGAAAAGTTGTAACAGATCCAAATAGGCTGGAAAAGTGCTCTTTCCTAGGGCTTCAACTTCAATTTCCCATTTCTTCCAAATCCACCATGGGAAAATTCTAAAACTTGGTAAAATGGAGTATCTAGGAGTTTATTTTAATATCCAAAAGGTTTTAGATTGAAAGGATGCAGTTTGGGTGAGATTTTATTAAATTTGGCCAAGCATCTCTATGTGACTGGTTGTGGGAATTGAATAGAATTCATGAACAGTCCCCATAACTTTAGTTTTAATGCAAACCAGAAGCTATAACTTGGTATTTGGTGATTATTTTAGTACCCCAAGGTGTTCCAATTTCTTCCCTTGATAAATTTCAGTTTTTGAGGGTAGTTCCTCTTTTAAGTGCTTAAATTAGCCCTTCTAGCCATAGATGAGGGTTCATTAGTAATGGTACTTGCAAGAGGTTACAGAACTTTTCCTTTGGTAGAAAGTGCTGCCCTAGGTTATTGTTTATTAAAATAAAACAATCTTGGCCTATCCTTTGGATTTTTTTTGGTGGGAAGCCAAAAAGTGAGTTCTGAAGGCTAATAGGTCTAAGGAGCCAATTTGCACTTTGTGACTTTTGGGACTTGAACAACCAAATCAGAGGGTTTTTTGGCATCATTTGAGTTTTTATGAACCTATAAAACCTTTCTTGAGCCTTTGTTGGCCTATAAAACCATTTGGAGGGGTTGTGAGCAATTTGAGCCATTTTGAGCACTTTTGTCTGTGGGGTTTGAAACCAAATATTGATAACTTTGCACTCTATCCCATTGTGGGGTTATGGGGATGTAAATAGGTGATATGGGATGTTGAATTTATTCTCTTAAAGGTGTGAGCCTTGGTTGGAGTGAATCCTTAAGAAGGAGGGTTTTTTGCTTGGTTGAGCAAGTGAGTAACTTGGAACATTTTCAAGTTGTTTGAACCATACCTCTACATCAGTTTCCCAACCCTATCCCTTCCTTTAGGACATTGTATTTTACCGATTATAAGCTTTAAGGGCAATCTTCTCTTTTAGGCCTACTAGGAGACCTAGTACAATTAGCCCTACCTGTGAGGTGTTTTACAGTTATCTGTCAGAAGTCCTGAACACCCCTATGATATCTTTATCTTTTTAGATACCCTTTTGGAGGCTTCATACAATATATCAAAATTGGACATGGGTTTGGCCTCTAACCTTCCTAACCCTTACTAGGCCCAATTCCCTCCTTTTAAGCCTACAAAATAGGAACTTGCTTGAATGTCTTCACTAGTCCAATTGCTAAAGGAATATGATGATTTTTTTAGGTTTTAAATCCATGAGGATTTCCAATCCAATCTTTTTTCATTCCCATCCTTCGGATTTACCCAACTAGGGTCTGCTACCCATAATCTCTAATGCTTGCCAACTCATTGTGCCAAGCCTAGGTTATGGTGGCAAATCTGAAGTTTAGCTTCCCCTGTCTTAAAACCAAAAAGAAAACATAATATACAAGGCTACTTAACATTCCATAATGCTTTAGTACAAAAATCTACCATGGAATGCTAGGTTGGGGCCATAGAGTCCTCAAACCCTGGTTTAGGGATTTAGAACCCGCTTGCAACAAAATGCAAATAACTTGCAACCTACAAAACTTCAAAACTTCAAAATTCCAACAAATGAAAGATAAGACACTATTCTAATATTCCATGCTCTGGTCTAGGCTTGAAAGTTCGTAGAGGCCATACAAAACCAGTCAAGAATAACAATACTCATTGGAAACTCAAATTTGGAAAGGCTAAACTTGCTCTTCTTGCTTCAATTCTTCAACCAACATTCTCATCGGTCTTCCCCAGCCCTTATCCTAGCCTTGGGTTGGTTACAAGTTCTTTCAACAAAAAAAATACAACCAACTAGGCATTGGTGTATGAAAAGTGTAAATGTTGCAAAGTTGCTATGAGCAACTTTTTGCAACTTGTTACATAGGTGAGCAAATTTGCTCAAATCCAACCTATGTCACTTCCAAATGATTCAAATGACTTTAATAACCTCTAAACAATATCAAACCAACCTATTCTAACTCAATAATAACCTATTCTACTAAGTGCTCTACCTGGCACCCTTAAGAGCTCATTTGCCAAAATTGGCCAAATAGTAACTCTTAGGGTCCTCACAAACATTTGAGCACTCACTCAAAGACCTCTTGTCCTTATTACAAACCAAAACAAAATGATTCCAATTTCCTAGAATCAACACAACAAAATTTTCTAAGTGCCCCTGCACCACTCACTCCTTCCATGTCTTCATATTCCTTCATCCACCCTCTATATCTATCTAATATAGGGTTTAGGGTATATAAATTCTTTAGGGTATAGGCTTTAGGGAATAGGGTGGAGGAAATGATAAACCTAGGGAAGTAGATAGAGAGGTGAGGGAAGATAGAGAAGATAATAAGAGGTTATATAAAGAGAGAGTGGTAAGGGGGGGGAGAGAACTAGAGAGCGTACATATAGAGAGATGAGATACTGAGCGGGTGAGAGAGAGGTTAGGGACCTAGATGGGAAGAGAGGGGTAACATAGATAAAGGTGGATAGAAGAGGAGAGTTTATGACTTAGGAGAATGAGAGAGAAGAGGAGGGAGAGAGAACAAAGAAAAAGAGATGGCTAAGGAGGGGGGAGGAAAAGACCTAGAGAGGAGACAGGTAGATAGGTGAGGGAGAAAGAGAAGAAAATGATAGAGAAGTCAAAGAAGAGAGAGAGAAAGAGGTAAGAAGGTAGGGAGAGAGGTGGAGAGAGAGGGAGATAACTAGAGAAGGGTTATATATGTTACAAATGTGGTTGTCATTGCACCAAAAGATCGACCTATTAATGCCCAATACAACCACTATACTTATAGAATCCACAGGAGGCAATTAAGCCATGTCATAAACCCGAGCACTGCGTTGCACAACATAATGCGACCAAGGGCGCACACCTTGCAATGATCCCCCCAAGCGCAAGTGAGGGGTTTGAACCCGTGACCAAGATCTAATACTACTTGTTACAAGTGTGGTTGTCATTGTACCAAAAGATCGACCTGTTAGTGCCCAATATAACCACTATACTCATAGAATCCACATGAGGCAGTTAAGCAATGTCATAAACCTAAGCACTGCACTGCACAACACAAGGAGACCAAGGGCACACACCTTGCAACAATATATAGATATTATATACCTAGAGGAGGAGAGAGAGGGTTGATATAGATGAAGGAGGATAGAGAGAAGTTTTTAATGAGATATGGATGGAGACATAGAGAGGTTGAGGGGGAGAGAGGGTGTGATGAAAAGATGATGATGTGGACAATAAAGAGATAATTATAATTAGTAGGGAAGGGAGAGAGAGAGGTGGGGATAAGGAGGGAAAGGGAGATAGAGAGGGGGAGGGGATGAAAAGAAGGGAGATACCTACAAATGGGAGGGAGGGTTAAGAGGAGAGATGGAAGAATAAAGAGAGAGAGAGAGAGAGAGAGAGAGAGAGAGAGAGAGAGAGGAGGAGGGGGGGGGATTTAGGGAGAGTTAGGAATATATGGAGTGAAAGACCTAGGAAAAGAGGAGATAGAGAGGTGGGGGAGGGAGATAAGAGAGGGAGAGAGTTCAAAAATAAATAGGAGTAAAGGGGGAGGGAGATAGAGGGGAAGAGAGAAGAAGAGAACTAGAGAGCGGACAAATAGATAGGTGGGAGAACTAGATGGGGAAAGAGAGAAGATAGACCTAGATAAGAAGAGAGAGGATTGAGATAGAGAGAGGTGAGTAATGAGACACAGATGCAAAGGTAGATAGGCAGAGATGAAGGGAGTGAGAAACCTAGAGAGGGGAGAGAGAGGTGGTGATCTAGATTATAGAGAGAGAATACAATAGGAAGAGATAATAATAGAGAGTAGGGGAGTGATATGTGTGTGTGTGTGTGTGTGTGTGTGTGTGTGTGTTTGGGGGGGGGTATGTATGGATGGGGAGATAGACAGGGAGAGGGGAATAAAGAGAGGGAGATACCTAGAGAGGGGAGGGAGGTAGAAGAGGAGAGAAAAAAGTAAAACAAGAGGAGTAATAGGGGATGGATGGAGAGGTAGACATGGAGGGAGTGAGAGACCTATATGGAAGGAGGAGATAAAGAGGTTAGGGGAGAGAGAGAAGAGGAGGGATTTTATAAAGGGGTGCGGTTAAGGGGGGGGATAGAGAGGTAGATGTGGAGGAAGAAAACTATAGAGGGGACATATAGATAGTTGAGTAACCTAAATAGTGAGAGAGGAGTGAGATAGATAGAGGGGGATAAAGAGAGGTGCGTAATGAGACCTATATATATAGGTAGATAGGTGGAGAGGAAGGGAGGGAGAAATTTAGATGGGGTGGGATGGAGAGGTGATGAAATAGACAATAGAGATCAAGAATAAGAGAGGAAGAGAGAATACGAGAGAGTCGGGGAGGGAGAGAGAGGGACAGGGGAAGAAAGGAAGAGAGAGACCTAGAGAGGGGAAGGAGGGAGAAGAGACAAGATAGAAAAAAAAGGGAGGGGTAAGAGGGGATGGATGGAGAGGTAGACATGAAAGGAATGGGAGACCTAGGGAATGAGGATATAGATAAGTTTTGGGAGAGAGAAGAGAGGGAGAGAGTTCATAAATGGATAGGGGTAAGGGGGATGGAGAGAGAGAATTGGAGGGTGGATAGTTAGATAGGTGAGAAACATAGAGGGGGAGAGAGAGGTGGGTAAAGATATAGGGAGGTAGAGATAGTGCGGTAAATTGGGATGGAAGGAGAGCCCTAGATATGGGGAGAGAGAGGATATAAGAGATAGGCAGTGATTAAGAGAATGGAGAGGGGACATAAACAATAAAAGAGTGAGAGAGAAGAAGAGAGATGGAGTGAATCAAGGATAGAAATGGGGATAATGAAGGAATTGAAAGGTAGAGAGGGTGGGATATACCTTGAGGGGGGAGAGAGAAGTGAGAGAGACAACATAAGGAGAGAGATAGATCTAGAGTTTGGGGAAGATAAAGAGAGTGAGATACAGAGCTAAATAATGCTAATAGGAGTATTTTGATTACTGATTTGGCTTGTTGATTATTGAAATTTGATTAAGTACAAAATTTTATATGATCCTCTAAAAACTAGAATCTGCATTATAACTCCTATAGAGATGAAACCACTCTCAAACATCCTACCAATATATACATGAAATATAACTTAAAGTATAATAAATGTGACTTATACTTAAATGTTATATTTCATGTATATATTATTCTGCGGGGGTGGGTATAACTTGTGTCCAAATTGGATAATTTTCCCATTCACAAAACATTCAATTTAATAATGCAACACATTTGGCACTAGCCAAATGTGAAATATGATTTTTTTGAATTTGGTGAGCACAAAATAGGGTGATTGCAAAATATTTGCATTGGAAAACACCAACCTAAAGGGTCGGCTGACCATTTTAGGCCCGAGACATGTTTTTATCAAAAGATTATAAATTTTCATATATTTGTGGTCATGCTCTCCATCAGGTTCGCACATGTTTCAATGCAACTAAAGAAGAACCATAATATCATTAATCTCTCTCTTAGCTATCCAACCATGTATTTTTTTCACATTTTGATTTTGGTAAGGCTTTCGTCTTTAATTTCTTTTGTTAGTGTGTCCATTTTTTGTCAAAAACCAACATGTGCTATTTTCGGCATAGTTTTTTACACATTCATCGAACTTTGAAACAAATTACATTTTTAGAAACTAGACTCCATTCTACACACCTCAAATATTTTGTTTGTTTTTTAATTAGTTTTCAGTGATTTTAGGAGGGGAGCACGTTCAAATTTCTAATTTTCAGGATGTGTCCATTTTAAAAATTAGTTAAAAATCGTATACTCATTAAAAAATCTAGCTGAAAAATTCGGCATAAACTATAAGCTATTAGCTAATTTCTCACCGAATAAATTTTAAAAATAAAAGAAAAAATTAACATTTTAGGGGGGGCACAATAGATGCCATGTTATGTTTTTTGCATAAAAACAAGACCACTTTTTGTGGCCCCCTTTTTGAATCCCTTTATCTCCATCATTTTCAAAACAAATTAGTAGTTTAGAAAGTAGACTTGGATCACTTTGACTCTTGTTCATATTGCATCTTCAAATTTGGAGTGTAACTATGTTCAATTTGTCGTTGAACTCTAGAATTTGTTGATTTGAAAAAATTAGTGGCATATTAAGACCCCATTTTGGTACCACATCTTGGTGCACATACCTAGGCACTTGTTGATTCTTCCAAGTCCCCACTTAGAGAAGTCCAAATTTCACTCATTTGTCCACTTATCATGTCATTACTTATCCTATTAAATAGGCATCCATATTTGGGGCATAAAATACTAAATAACTATGTTCACAACCCACCCTTATTACTACTAGTGAAACCCATCACCTCTTATGAATGTATTACAATTAGTATTGAGAATAGATATTACCAAATATTTTTCCAATACATCCTATGTTCCTTAGGACACTTTCCAAGGATGTTGGAATTATGTCATTGGATTTGCAAGGTAAATGGAACCTTAACCCTAATAATATTGGTAGTCATCTCTATGTAACAATTACATATTTAGTGAGCCATATAATTTAAACAAATGCTTGGGTTAGTGCAGGATCATGGGGGGCCAAAAAGTGGCGATGTAAAAAAAATAGCCTTCTCCACTCGCCTAAAAACACGAAAATCTGTGTTGACTTTTTGCTTGGCCTGGGTGTCAGTACACGTTGGCATGGTAAACAACTAAGCAAATCAGATATCCTATTAAATCGGATATCTGATAATATTGGATATCCAATTTTTATTTGTAATTTTAAATTAAAAAATAAATTATATAATATACAATGTAATATAATAATATATTATATATTACATATTATATAATATATAATATATTATTATATTATATTATATATTATATAATACATAATAATATATAATATAATATTATATTATAAAATATTATATTATATAATATAATAATATATTAGATTATATTGTATAATATAATAATATATTATATAATATATAATATAATATTATATTATATATTATATAATATATTATTATATTATATAATATATTATTATATTATATAATATATTATTATATTATATAATATATTATTATATTATATAATATATTATTATATTATATAATATATTATTATATTATATAATATATTATTATATTATATAATATATTATTATATTATATAATATATTATTATATTATATAATATATTATTATATTATATAATATAATGTTATTTTAAAATAATTTAAGTATAAAAATCGGATATCCGATTTTCTGAGACAATATATTTGGACTATGACAGCCCGTGAGTTATTTTTAACCCACGAGCTATGCGATTTTTGGGAATCCGATATCCAGTTTTTCGCCCAAAAATTGCTAAAAAATACATTGAAAGGTAAGATTTTTATTGTTTTCATTCAATTTTTGTATTTTTTTTATGTTTATTTGTTTTTTCATTGAAAATATGGTTTTTTCATGAAAACTAGGTTTTTTCATGAAAACTAGGTTTTTTTAAATCAAATACAAAATTGTTTAAATTTGTTAACTAAATTCAATTATTTACATTCAATTAGGTTAAAAGTAGGGGATAACAATGAAAACATTGATCAACCACAACCAAACCCTCCTTTGCCAAACCCCCCCTCAATTCAGGATTTAATTGCACAAAATTTGAAGCAATTGAGGGGGATTGTAGATGTATATCGTAGGATCCCTTGCCTAAACCCAATATTTGATCCCCTCACATCAATCATAAAGAGTATGGAAACCATGAGTGAGGAGCACAATGCCGCTCTTTTATGGCAAGATTCTATGAGGGAACAATATGCAGATGGCTCGTCCTATAAGGAGATCAAGGATCTCGATATATCCAAAGTCTCTATCACCACATTGTTTGTGAATCCTCACACTGGTCAACCCGAAGACCCAAAAAAAAAAAACCTTTCTATTAAATGGTGCACAAATGATGGTATTGTGAAAAACTTTTGGGATCGTTGGTGGATGGTTTTTGACAAACCACCCAACAACAATCTTGATGTCCCCTTCTACTTCATAAAAAAATTGTATGCTGAGTTTATTTTAGGAAAACATGTGAACTACTTTGACATCCAACCTTTCCAGGGTGTGGATTTAGGTATGCCCCAAAATAGACCTAGGGAAGTCAAAGTAGTCCAGGGCCCATATGTCCCCCCTCCTCCTATTGATCCCCCACCTCCAGTGCAGCATCCAGATATCATTTGTGAGGCGGCATCACAGACCATATCAATTATTTACTCTTTGAGTAGCCTTTTGGTTTCTCAGGCTGGGTCAATAGCTCAACCTACTTTTGATGGTAGTGGTGCATCTAGTGGTGCTGACACATCCTCCTCTGCTCCACACATTTGTGTGCCCCATAGATGTGTCATGTGTGGGCATGTATGCTTGGGTCCAGTTGGACAGCCTGTTGATCCTTCTACGGACAGTGCAGATTATGAGGTGCATGAGATGCACGATGCACCAGATGTTATGACATAGACTGGAGGATACCCAGGGGAGTCCTCACATGCTAGAGGCGAGGAGGCACCATCATCATACATTGATAATGTAGTGGTAAGATTTGTGTTTTCACAGTTCATGCTATATTTTAAATGAATATTTATATCTAGATATTAAGTACTAATTTTTATTTACATGGTCTATTTAACAGTTGATGACCAAGGAGGAGTTGACACATATTCAAGAGGACACCTTGACAGTCATTTCATTTGTCCTTGATAGCTTGATGGTACATATATTATTGCACCCAATCGTTTGTATTTTATTGTACATACATGCTCATCATTTATATTGGTATTAATTAGATTATGTAGTAACTTGCATGTATATCTTATTTTACTCTTGTAGGGCACAAGCAGCACAAGTGTGGGGTTGTGTGATTTAGGATCTGGTAGTGCAGTTGGAGACAAGGGAAAGGTAACTGAATGCAAATATGATTGAATGAATAGTATAAATAACTTATAGTGATTATACACGTCTAGACATAGCTTGATAGTTTCATATACTTGTTGTGTATATGTATAGAGAATTATTGGCTTCACGTCCTTGTTGACTACACCTAGTATACCTGAAGATGAAGAAGAAGAAGAAGAAGAAGAAGAAGAAGAGATGCCATGAGTACATGTGTGTTTATTTTATTTTGTGTTTAGTAGATATAATTTATTATTATCAGTGACAATTATATGCTAACTTGTATCAATGTCATGTTTGTGAACATATGTAGGTTGTGTATGAAAATATTGAAAACATACCTCCTCTACCGAAGACATACATCAAGAGTCCTGCAAAGCCGAAGAGAAAATGTGGAGATGAGGTAAACAAGAATAGTTCAATTATAGTTCATTTTTATGTTAACTTTTCGAATGTGAGTTATATAATATAACTAATCTTAATCGTGGTTTGTTTTTTTGTTGTGCAGGATCCTTCAAAGCCGAGCAGTGCGGCGAAGAGGATCGATTTTGATGATCCATCAATAGCTTAGGATGTTATAGATAGTTTTGGGATGCTTACATGTCTAGTTGGCATGTATATTTTGTATATGGACATACATTCACGTATATAGACATACATTTTGTTTGAGTTGGCATTTATGCCATATTTATGTATGGACATACATTTGTAATCATTTGACATTTTCATATATACATAAATTGATATTTGATCATATAAATTGTTTCTCATCTATGCATGGTGTTATCATGGAAATCTTTAATCTTCATTCCAATAATTAACAATGGTTAATAATGGTTATTTGATGAACAATACAATTCATTTAATGAATAATACAATACAATTGATTTAATGAACAATACAATACAATTCATTGTTACCCTATGGATGCTCCTATTTTGCCACACCCCCCACTCGGTTGAATTCTTGGGGTCATACCCTATAGACGTCATCCCTTGTGCACCCTAAGTGCTAAAATTGTTAGACTTTGACGGGCCCTAACTCAAAATCCATGGCACCTGCAAATGATCCATTTGAACCTACGGGTCCACGAGAGGGGTCCCTACAAAATCCTATCTTGATTTTTCAAGTTTTCCTACGATTTTATTAGGGTAGCATTTTTTCGGTTGGCAAAAAAATCATCAATCTCATTCAATCGAATGTTGTCGTGTGGCCAATTTCTTGTTCTTCTCATCGTGATAACGAACCGTCAGCTCTGACATGTTCGGTTAGGCATTATTACCCTATGCATGCTCCTATTTCCCCCACACCCCACTCGGTCGAACGCTCGGGGTCATACCCTATTGGCGTCGTCCCTTGAGCACCCTAAGTGCTAAAAATTATCAAACTTTGACGGGCCCTAATTCAGAATCCATGGAAATTGCGAATGATCTGTTTGAACCTACAGGGCCACGAGAGGGGCCCCTACAAAAGCCTATATCAGTTTTTCAAGTTTCCCTATGGTTTTATTAGGGCAGCATTTATTCGGTTGGCGAAAAAATCGTCAGTCTCATTCAATCAAATGTTGTCGCATGGCTAATTTCTCGTTCTGCTTGTCCTGATAACAAATTGTCAACTCCGACATGTCAATTTAGGCATTATTACCCTATGCATGCTCCTATTTTGGCCCCCCACTCGGTCGAACGCTCGAGGTCATAGCCTAACGGGGTCGTCCCTTGAGCACCCTAAGTGCTAAAAGTTGTCAAACTTTGACATGCCCTAACTCAAAATCTATGGCACCTGGGAACAATCCATTTGAACCTATAGGTCCACAAGTGGGATCCATAAAAAATCCTATCTTGGTTTTTCAATTTTTCCTACGGTTTTATTAGGGCAACATTTTTTCAATTGGCAAAAAAATTGTCAATCTCATTCAATCGAATGTTGTCACATGGCCAATTTCTCATTCTGCTCATCATGATAGGGAACTGTCAGCTCCAACATGTTCGGTTAGGAATTATTACCCTATTCATGCTCCTATCTTTCCCCACCACTCGATCGAATGCTCGAGGTCATACCCTACGGGCGTCATCCCTTGAGCACCCTAAGTGCTAACAATTGTCAAAATTTGATGGGCCCTAACTCGAAATCCTTGGCACCTGCGAACAATTCGTTTAAACATACAGGGCCACGAGAGGGGTCCCTACAAAATCCTATCTCAATTTTTCAATTTTCCCTACGGTTTTATTAGGGCAGCATTTTTTCGGTTGGTGAAAAAATCGTCAGTCTCATTCAATCAAATGTTGTCACATGGCCAATTTCTCGTAATACTCATCATGATAACAAACCGTCAGCTCTGACATGTCTAGTTAGGCATTATTACCCAATGTATGCTTCTATTTTGGCCCCCCACTTGGTCGAACGCTCGAGGTCATACCCTACCAACATTGTCCCTTGAGCACCCTAAGTGCTAAAAATGGTTAAACTTTGACGGGCCCTAACTCAGAATATATGGCACCTAAAAATGGTTCGTTTAAACCTATGGGTCCACAAGAGAGGTCCCTACAAAATCCTATCTCAGTTTTTCAACTTTCCCTACGGTTCTATTAGGATGGCATTTTTTCGGTAGGCAAAAAAATCGTCAGTCTCATTCAGTTGATTGTTGTCATGTGACCAATTTCTCGTTCTGCTCATCGTGATAATGAACCATCAGCTCCAACATGTCCAATTAAGAATTATTACCCTATGAATGCTCCTATTTTTGTCCCCCCACTCGGTCGAACACTCGGGGTCATACCCTACCGACGTCATCCCTTGAGCACCCTAAGTGCTAAAAATTGTCAAACTTTGATGGTCCCTAACTCAGAATCTAAGGCACCTACAAATGATCCGTTTAAACCTACGAGGCCATGAGAGGGGTCCCTAAAAATTTCTATCTCGGTTTTTCAATTTTCCCCACGGTTTTATAAGGGGAGCATTTTTTTTGTTGTTGAAAAAATCGTCAGTCTCATTCAATCAAATGTTGTTGCGTGGCCAATTTCTCGTTCTGCCTGTCGTGATAACGAACTGTCATCTTTGACATGTCTAGTTAGGCATTATTACCCTATACATGCTCCTATTTTGGCTCCCCACTCAGTCTAACGCTCGGGGTCATACCCTACCAGCGTCATCCCTTGAGCACCCTAAGTGCTAAAAATTCTTAAACTTTGATGGGCCCTAACTCAGAATCCGTGGCATCTGCAAATGATCTATTTGAACCTACAAGGCCATGGATAAGGGTCCCTAAAGAAATCCTATCTTGGTTTTTCAATTTTCCTTATGGTTTTATTAGGGAAGCATTTTTGGGGTTGGCGAAAAAATCGTCTGTCTCATTCAATTGAATGTTGTCGTGTGGCCAATCTCTCGTTCTGCTCATCGTGATAATGAACTGTCAGATCTGACATTTCTAGTTAGGCATTATTACCCTATTCATTCTCCTATTTTGGCCCCCCACTCAGTCAAACACTCGGGGTCATACCCTACCGGTGTTGTCCCTTGAGCACCCTAAGTGCTAAAAATTGTCAAACTTTGAATGGACCTAACTTAGAATCTGTGGCACCTATGAATGATCAGTTTGAACCTAAGGGTCCATGAGAGGGGTCCCTACAAAAACCTATCTTAGTTTTTCAATTTTCCCTACGGTTTTATTAGGGCAGCATTTTTTCGGTTGGCGAAAAAATCGTCAGTCTCATTCAATCGAATGTTGTCATGTGGCCAATTTCTCATTCTACTCGTCGTGATAATGAACCGTTGGATCTGACATGTCCAGTTAGGAATTATTACCCTATGCATGCTCCTATTTTGCCCCCCCACTTGGTCAAACACTCGGGGTCATACCCTACTGGCATCGTCTCCTAAGCACCCTAAGTGCTAAAAATTGTCAAAATTTGACGGGCCCTAACTCAAAATATGTGGCACCTGTAAATGATCCATTTGAACCTATAGGGCCAGGAGAGGAGTCCCTACAAAATCCTATCTCAGTTTTTCAATTTTCCCTATGGTTTTATTAGGGCAGCATTTTTTCAGTTGGCAAAAAAATCTTCAGTCTCATTCAATTGAATGTTGTCGCATGGCCAATCTCTCATTTTTCTCATCGTGATAATGAACCATTGGCTCTGAAATGTCTAGTTAGGAATTATTACCCTATACATGCTCCTATTTTGGCCCCCCACTCGGTCAAACGCTCGGGGTCATACCCTACCGGCGTCATCCCCTGAGCACCCTAAGTGCTAAAAATTGTCGAACTTTGAAGGGCCCTAACTCATAATCTGTGGCACCTATAAATGATCCATTTGAACCTACAGGTCCATGAGAGGGGTCCCTACAAAATCCTATCTCAGTTTTTCAATTTTCCCTACGGTTTTATAAGGGCGGCATTTTTTCGGTTGGCAAAAAAATCGCCAGTCTCATTCAATGAAAAATATAGATAAACAAGCATTAAACTGTAGATGCATAATGATCATCAATATTTCCATGTATTTTATACACATAATCACCATTATACTTTCATATGACATCCATGAAGGGATATGCAAACATGATTTTTTTCATTATCAATACAACTACACCAATGTACTCATGTATAGCTACATTGTATATCATCAATATAACTAAACCAATTTGCTCATGGACATTTTATAGCATCATAACATAGTTACATCGATTCACATCCATATACAAATACAACATCCCACTTCATCTACATTAGACCCTCATGTCCTAAGAGAAAAGCTTGCATACAACAATGCCTGCATATAAATGAAGACCAAAATAAGCAACCTTTTTTATGCAGAATGAATGTGCTACAAGAAACAAATTATAACACTTAATAAAAATTATTTTTTCAAATTATAAATAGATCATTTGAAACATTTTTAAGACATACAATATTGTATAATTATGAAACTTACCAGTTTCTCTGCAAAGTATACAAGCATAACTTTGAAGAAAGACACATGTTGATTAAAGCCCTTCTCACTGCATTTCTCTGCATGGTTGAAGATGATGGTAGATATGGTCATTTCTAAATAGAAATACATTCACTTGACTTAGTATTTATGCACAAAATTTAATCACATTAATGCACAAAGGAATATGTACCATCACCAAGCGAGGGTCTTGTCAACGGCGAATGATCTAGCATGAACCTGTATTTTTAAGAATTGTTAGTCTACACATAAAATGCATGGATGAACATAAAGGCTTTATGATAATCACTTCAACTGAAATGCATGATAATAAATGAAAAGGTGGGATTATATACCATAATAATACATCCCTTTGAATTATATCAAGAGAACCCACTATGTTGATGCACAAATCATAATGTGACACTGTTGTATATCATCAAAAAAGACCTGCATGAGCATAAAGGTTTTGCGATAATTATATCATCAAAAATTGTCAAATAGTGTTTTCTAATAACAAAAATTGCAAAGCTCATCAAATGCATGATAATAAGTCGTGTTGCAAAAATACATCCCTTCCAATTATATCGAGTCTACCCGCTATGTGCATGCAAAAACTATGTTGCCAAAAAAAAAACATTCATCAATAGACCTGCATTTTGAACACAACCTTAATATACCCGTAAAAAACTTGAACATTAAGGTTTAATGATCATTGTTTAAAATTAAATGCATGATAAAAACAATAAGGCACCATTAAAGACCTACTACTCAAGTATGCCTGAAGGGTCATCTCTTTGCTTAAGAGTATCCATGTATTACTTCATGATCAGCAGTAGTCACTGTCCATAGCTCTTTGGTCTTCGGTTTTGATTGATGCTTCAACAACTTGACATTTGTAGCTATAATAAGGTGTGAATACATTATAATCGTTTTGTGTCTCTCATAGTCTTCAAATGCAGGTATGCCATTCTTTCTAATCATGTATGTTTGCAACCAAGTTCCCACAACAACAACTGAACCTGTAGGATATGTGAACACGTCATCATCTGTCACTGGTTGTATTAGCTTCTATTTTCCATGTACACATCGTGCCAACCAATATTCTCATCTCCCTTCATTCCCTTACAATGCAACAACTGCCAAAACATGTCCTGGTTGTACAAGATCTGATAGACAGTCATACTCAAGTGAACTTTCCATGTCATCATTTGACAAGGATATTGTTTGAGATAAAGGAGTTAGATATTGGAGAACCCATGTATCAACCCACTCACTTGACTCACACTGATCCCAATCACACCGAACACAACTCTGATAAAAGCAAGCCAACGCTCATGTCCAAATAGTTTATGTACTTGCATCTGAGCTGAGAAATGAATGCATCTTTGAAGAATCTTTAATTGCTTGACAATCCAATCTATCTCCCACTATGCCCTCCTCAACCAACCAAAAGAATCTGGTCACTGTTGTATCAAGAGTACCTCCATGTGACAATGCTAAACTACACCAATCAACAATAGAACGTGCATTAGAGAAATTTGCACCTGAAATCCTTAATTGCTCCTTAACTAGAGATCTCTTCAAACATGCACCTGCCTCCATCATGCTCCCCCTTCCCATGCCCTACCTCAAAAGAACACCAAATATGAGGTATATGCCTCTCTACATGCATTCTACTCAACCAATAAAACATACGAGCATTCTTGAATTGACCCATATAGTTATCTGGCCATATGATATGTCGATCAATTGCAATATCTTTCTCATGCAAGAACTCAAAAAAATTCTCAAAAGAATGTTGCACATACTCGGAGGAGTGTGATCTATCATCACTCATAAAAAAATGATACTCCCTAATTATCTTCCTATCCTCTTATGTACTATCAGGAGCATGTCTACGGGTATGTGCACAAAGATGGTGGTCAGAAAAGTGGACACCACCCAAAAAAAACATGGAAAAACAAGCAGCGCGTACGCGGTTCTAAAATTTGAAATTCTCGCGTACGTGCTTAGGTTTGTTCTTCCCGAGCCTAGAGAAGGTAGCGCGTACGCACTGCTTTTAGGAAAATGAGTGTGTACGCACTACACCTAGGAAAATGAGCACATATGCACTGCTCATAGGAAAATGAGCGCGTATGCGCTAATAATCCAAATATAACCGTGTATGCAGTGGTTGTTAAAAAAAGTTTTTAAAAAAAACTGGGTCTCATTTACTCGTGAATAGCGCATTTTTACTTCATTTTTTTTTTCATTTCCTCTCCTAAACCACAAACGGGGTGCTAGATTTGTCCTCCAAGCTATGGATCAAGGTTAGTTTTTGTTTATTTTTGTCTTTCTTTCCTATTTGTTCAATTTGTTTTACATTTTGAATTTAATTTCATTAATTTTGATCAAGTTTTTCCATTTTTTGTTTAAAAAACCAGATTCTTCTAATCCATAACAAGAACAACCAAATGCACCTCTTGAAAACCCACGAGAACAACCAAATGCACCTCCTAAAAACACACAACAACAACCCCCAATTCCTCCTTTTGATCACACACCTAAAACACAGCAACAATTAATTAATCAGTTAGGACAAAATACGTCTAAAATCAATAGACTGATTGTTAAATTGAAAACTTCTGAACTTGAGCATCATCAATCCCTTTCCACTAGCCTAGAAACATTAGCTAGTGGTGTCATAGTTGTTTCCACACAAATTACCAAATGGGGAAGCTTTAGGGATAGGTGTCGTCAATTATATGCCGATGGGCTATCATACGATGGAGTAAAAAACAAAAATATTACTAAACAACAAATATGTGCCCTTTTCGTTGATCCCAAAACTGGTTAGTCATTACCTCTTAATGCAAAGAGGTTTCCCATACATTGGTGTACCAATGTGCAGATGAAGAATCTTTTTTGGTAGAGGTGGTGGATGGTCTTTGATGATCCACCGTGTAATAATTATGAGGAGCAATTATATTTTTTGAGAAAAGTATATTGTGAGTTTGTGCTCAATGTGTGCCCAAACTATTTTGACATGAAAGAGTTCCATGGTAGAGGTGGTGGATCTACCCAAGATAGACCTAGAGCTTGTAGGAGATTACCCGTGGAGAGTTTCCATCCCCTAGCACCCAAACCCAAGGTGCATCAGGTTTTCCCAGTAGAGCTAAAAGAGTCGATGGAGCTACAGACTCTTCAGGCAGCCACAACGTTGACTAGTGCCATCATCCATCATGGGACGTCATTAGAACACCCTATTGTATTAGATGATGAACCATTAGGTGGCGACAGAGAGCCCATCCAGCATATGTGTGTTAGTTGCTCAGGGATAGATGATTTAGCTGGTGCAGATGGATCCTCATCTCATCTGTGCATGATTTGTGGGAGTAGATGTCAGGCCAGCATGGCTGAGGATTTCGCACTGACAGATGAGTTGATGGACATGGTGTTTGCCCATGAGCGACAGACACAAGTGTGTTGATTTGAATTCATAGCATTTTATTTATCAATCACTTTAAATTTGTAATTACATAAATGAATTTTCATTTATACATCGATTTAAATTGAGACAAATAATATGCATTTCAGGATGCAGCAGTGGTATCCCATACTCCTCCCCTAGTTACTATAGTTGCAACTTCGATGCCTGAGGTATAAATTTTGTAACATGTTAAAATAGAATAGTACACTTTGAATTCAAAAAAATGCAAGATATAATAACTATCTTTAATGCTTGGTCCAATTTTTGGTTTGTAGGTGTTGACAGGGGACGAAATGTCCTAGATTGATGACATCACACTCTCAGCGATCGATTTTGGTCTACAAGGCTATACCGTATCATATTTTGTACAACCCTTTTTATGTATTGTTTTGATGGAATATGCAAGTCATTTCATTTTAGATTTTTAAAATTATTTTAATTTATTATTTGTACTAATATCTCATGTTAATTTTGTTTTTTTAGGGTACCCCCTCCGCATCTAGTTCTCATCCTAAGAAAAAGAATTCCTCAAAGATGCCAAAATGTGGGAAGAAGGTAATTGAACACATTTTTAGTTGTACAATTGTTTGAAAATGTTGAAATCAAGTATTAGTAGGGGTTTGTAGATTGATTAGTGTTTTTTGTCTATTTTACATGTACAGTGGCCATTGAGCTATGTGGATTTGTTGAATGCACCTGATTCACCCGTGGATCAAGAGAGGGCAGAGGTATGTATCTCTACTTTATTTTCTTGATTTCATGATTATATGCACGCATACATGTGAACTTGTGATATATTATAGTCTTATAATTTTTTCATACAGGAAATATCCATACCTATTTCATCAATGGCGAACCCTCCTCTGTGCACTGGAGAAGCATCTCAAGATCCAGTACACTTTTGTTTGATATATAAAATTAATTGTTTTTAACCTTCAATACTTATCATTATATTAATTGTATTTAATATTTGAACATTTTTTGTATAGGTAATAGCGACAGTTTCTACATCGATGGTGAGCTCTATGTGTATGCACTATGTACTCATAAACTAGTTTCTCTTGAAATATTTTCATTAATTGAGCTACACATATATCATTTTTGACTAGCTCACATCTCTTCAAATCTTTTCCATCTTTAACTCCATATGTGACTGTCTTGTATTTTCTGAAAGAAACTAGTTTCGTACCAATTTCATGTGTGCTCTCCAAATGTACGCATCTTGGTAAACGTTGCAAACCATCGCATATAGCACAAGAACCTTCCAAACAAGGAATCTTATAATAAATGCAACCATCATGTCTATTACATAGCACACTTGAAATGAATTGTCTTACCGACTTAGGAGGTTCTTGTATATTACATTCCTGCAAAACATCGTTAGGGTGCAAAGTAGAACAAATATGATGAAAAATATCATAATGCATGGAAAATTCAATATGCATCCTACAACAACATGTGGTGCGTACATGATTAATCTTAATATAAAAAGGTTTTTCCATTTGAAAAATTCTTTGAGAAATTCTTATTTCAAGAAACTTTTGAAGGAATCTTTCATAAAATTTAGTTTGAGTCATATCCAAGTAGTGTTTGGCATGTGGCTCGCAATTTGTAGACCCAATTCGCCTTCTAACAACATCTCTTTGGTTGGGCAAAACTCTTGTGTTGTCATGCCAAAAAATTTCAATTAATGTTTTTAGTGCATCAACAACAACCTTGTCTTTGCATGGTAGTCTACCCAAGAATGCCAAAAGAGAATTATTGTTAGGTTCCTCTATTTTTTCCTGCCTCTTTAATGCTTTACTTAATGTTGTTATACTAACGTTTAATGACTTACTTATTTTGCTTATCAAATGATCTTTTTTTATTTTCTTACTCATTATGGTTGATGTAATGACACGTCGAGTAGCATTAGAATCTTTAGTACGTGATTTTGAACCAATAGCTTGATATGCATCAAATAGATTTGTCACAATAGTTCTTTCACTGTTACTTTCAGATGATCTTAAGCCTAGAATTTTCATTGTCTCTCTAAAATTCAATTTTTTAATCATTTGAACAATTAATTGACATCTTGCGGTTTGATTTAAGTTTTCAAAATAGTTTTGCCATATTCTTTTAACCATTCTCCTACAAGTTCGTTCACTCATTTTATTTGGCATTGGCTTCAATATATTCTCATCAATGTCAATTAGATACTTTGGTTTCCTACGAATGATTCTAGGAGGTGTTAACATCGATGCATTAAGTACATTCAATTCATCAAGTAGAGAAGGTGTAATATATTCATCATTTAATTGATTATTCAATGTGGTATCTTCTTCAATTGCATTAGGTTCATACGGTAAATCAAATGTATCTTCTTCAATTGCATTAGGTGCATTATATTCGTTTGGTAAATCAAATTGAGATGTTGAGGATGACATACCTTCTTCTCCTATTATTCTTATGTCACGCAATTTCTTCATGCATTGCCTTTGTCTTTCCTTTTGAGCCTCTCATTGTTCCATCGGTCCTTGCTTGTTCTTTCCCATGGTTGATATCGGTTGTTCTACATAGAATCATATTACATATATATGTAAAAAAAAGTTCATAAACAAACAAATAACCATAAATATGCATCTTATCACTATTTTTTGGAATCAAACTATTAAACAATCACAATACTATTGACAAAACTAATAAGAACAACAATTCAATCATTTGAAATCATGCAAAAACAAAAAAATTCACTTACTTTTATGTATAAAACAGTGATAGAAGTGCAGACACGGTTCCAGTGGGGCCTTCAACGACCTCAAAAAATTCTTTTGAGGCCATTGAGGCTCTTGGGCAAATAAAACTATGTCTATGTACCACATACACACTACATTAATAACCACGTACGCGTTGTTAGTCCATAAAATGCTAGCAAGCCCAACGGTATTCTTTTTTCCCATTCTAGACTAATAAGTAGCACGTACGCGCTCCTAAGCCTAAAAAAAGTTATCGCGGGGTAGCGAATAATGGGCTCAGTACCCTGTACGCACTCGTATGCCTTAAAAAGTTATGGCAGGGCAGTGAACTAATAGTTTCAGTACCCAGTACGTGCTATTGGTAGTAGAAAAGATGTGAATGAAAAGGGAGGGAGGGAAAGAGAGAGAGAGAGAGAAAGAGAGAGAGGGGGGGGAGAGTAGGGGGGAGGGAGAGAGGAGGGGGGTGGAAGGGAAGGAGGGAGGGAGGGAGGGAGAGAGGGAGAGAAGAGGGGGGAGGGTGGGAGAGAAGAAGGGGTATGGAGGAAGGGAGAGGGAGAGTAGGGGGGAGGGAGAGAGAGGAGAGAGGGGAGGGAGGGGGAGGGGGAGGAAGAGAGAGAGAGGGGGGAAGGAGGGAGAGGGAGAGAGAGAGAGGGGGGGGAGGGAGAGGAAGAGAGAGAGGGAGAGGGAAGGAGGGAGAGGGAGAGTAGGGGGAGGGAGAGAAGGAGAGGAGAGGGGGGAGGGAGGGGGAAGGAGAGAGAGAGAGAGGGGGGAGGGAGGAGGGAGAGGAAGAGAGAGAGGGAAGGAGAGAGAGGGGGAGAGAGAGAGGGGGAGGGAAGAGAGAGAGAGGGGGAGGGAAGAGAGAGAGAGGGAGAGAGGTAGAGGGAGGGAGAGAGGGAGAGAAGAGGGGGCAGGGTGGGAGAGAAGAAGGGGTATGGAGGAAGGGAGAGGGAGAGTAGGGTGGAGGGAGAGAGGAGGGAAGGAGGGAGAGGGAGAGAGGGAGAGAGAGAGAGAGAGAGAGAGAGAGAGAGAGAGAGAGAGAGAGAGAGAGAGAGAGAGAGGGAAGGAGGGAGAGGGAGAGGGAGAGGGAGAGAGAGAGGGAGAGAGAGAGGGAGAGAGAGAGGGGGGAGGGAAGGTAGAGATAGGGAGAGAGGTAGAGGTAGGGAGAGAGGGAGAGAAGAGGGGGAGGGTGGGAGAGAAGAAGGGGTATGGAGGAAGGGAGAGGGAGAGTAGGGTGGAGGGAGAGAGGAGGGAAAGAGGGAGAGAGGGAGAGAGAGAGGGGGGAATAAGAGAGAGAGAGAGAGAGGACACAGGACACCATTAGATTGATCTTGATTGTGACTATAGGAATTACAGAAGAAGAGAAAGAGGGATGGGGTATGGAGGAAGGGAGAAGGGGAGAGAGCGAGAGAGAGAGAGAGGGATGGGGTATGGAGGAAGGGAGAAGGGGAGAGAGAGAGAGAGAGAGAGAGAGAGAGAGAGAAAGAGAGATTTATAATCTAGGACACAATATGACCCTTAGAACACAATATGACCCCTAACAACATCTAAGGGTCATATAACACTATATCATCCCTTAGCACACCATAGGACCCATAACGACACCAAATAGTGTCCTAAGGGGTCATAAAACACCATATGACCCTTTACAACACCATATGGTGTTGTTATGGGTCATTGGTGTCCCGAGGGGTCATATGACATCCTATGACCCCTTAGGACACCATATGGTGTTGTTATGGGTCGTATGGTGTCTTAAGGGGTCATATGGTGTCTTAAGGGGTCACAGGACACCATATGACCTCTTAGGAAACAATACAACCTCTAATGACACCTAAGGGGTCATATGGTGGGCTAATAAAATGATATATTAAATTTAAAGTTGTGAATCGAACATCATACAACGAGACTCCAAGTGAACAAACAACGAGGCTTCGCTAAAAAGTAAGTGTAAGAGCTTGACCTAACCCTAAGAGTACTGCCTAAGTTCTAAAACATATGATGCTATTAAATTTTCAAGGTTATAAGATTGATCTCGATTGTTACTATAGGAATTACACACTTGATTTCTTTCATGGGTATGTATCGTTCCAAGCCATTTGACAAGTGATGATCATCATATACTACCACTGCCATGCATACAACAAACTTTAATTTCTTTAGGTGATAGGCGTTGTGTAACAACATGGGAACTCTCGCATACCCACCACTATCATTCTCCAGGACATCATCTGTGTTACTCTCCCTTTTTCTCTTCCTACCTGTTGTTTCCTTCTGAAAAACATATTGCAGGTACTCTGACTCATCATGTTGCTTTGTTGACACTATTTTCCACATTTTCTCTGCTCATTAAAAACACATTCGAGAACAATATTGTTGCAAGTTTCCTTGTTTGTCACGGTAATACACCCATGGTTCAATTTCAAACCTTATTCCTCCTATTCAATATACACACACAAATCCATCAGTCAATTTTCTTAGGAGAGCATACATGATAAAAATCAAAGAGGAAGTTGCAGACAAGAAATAAATTTACTTACTTCTATAGAAGTGCAGACACGGTTGTAGTGGGCTATGGAGGGAGGGAGGGAGAGAAGAAGAGAAAGAGGGATGGGGTATTGAGGAATGGAGAGAGAGAGAGAGAGAGAGAGAGAGAGAGAGAGAGAGAGAGGGGGATGGGGTATGGAGGAGAGGATAAGGGGAGAGAGGGACGGGGTATGGAGGAAGGGAGAAGGGCAGAGAGAGAGAGAGAGAGAGAGAGAGGCCCCTTGTATGCGTTTGAGAGGGAGAGACAATACACTTACATGTGTATATATATACTTAATATTATATATGTACATATATATATAAATATTTTATATTATATATATATACATATATATAAATATAAATACATATATTATATATATACATATATTATATATACAATATCATATTATACACATATTATATATTACATATATTATATGTATATACACATATTATATATAGAATATCATATTATACAATAGCACGTACGCACTGCTTACACCATAAGTACCTCGTACGCACTTTTTAAACCATAAGTACCCTGTACACGCCTTTGACTGTTTAGGCTTGGAAATAGGCCTGGATGACAAAGCTACAGTTTGGAAGTTTGATTTCCCTCCATTTCTCTCATTTCTGATGTGTTTTATTTTATCAACTTGGTTTATCGACTTTGTCATCATCAGGTTTACACTTCATCAAGTGGGTATTTCTAAAATTGCCACCATATTTTCACCCATCTTCTGAGCTTTCTAACCATATAATTTTTTTTCAATTTGAACAACAATAACATATTATTATTGAATTTCTTTTACTAGTGTCTCCATAGTTCTCACAGACATAGGTGCACCATTTTTTGAGTAACTTTTGATATACTTATCCAAATTTAAAAAAAATTATAGAATATTGTAGTGCACTTGATTCTTTAAAAAAATTGTATTTTCGATTTGTTTAGTGCAACTTATGCTTCATGCACGAATAGGTACTTTATTTTTAGGATGTGCTCGATTGGAAAAATCATAAAAAACAAAATACTAAACAAAAAATTATAAAAAAATACACATCTTCTATTGCTCACTCTTAACTATCTTTCTGCCAAAGGGTTTGTCAAAATACTAAATCTAACTATGACTTTTTTGATGCGCACGTCAGACACTATGTTATGTTTTTCAGAAAAAATTAGGGTCAGTTTTTCGTGTGCGAAGGATTTGACCCCCTTAATATTATCCAATTTTGAAAAAGTTTAGTAGTTTGGAAACTATATTTAGAGTACTACAATATTTGTTCTTTGATTTTCTTCATATCTTGAGTGGATGACTTTAAAATTTTGCCTCCAAGTTCAGGTTCACCTGATTTCAGAAAAAAAACAAAAAAAATTAAAAAAAAAAAATTTTAAAAAAATTAAATAAAATTAAAAAAAAAACGTATCCACTTATACCCCCCTTTTTTATCACCATCTTGGTGCACTTACCCCTATATTTAATGTGAAAAAAAATAGCAATCTGGATTGAATTGTAGTACTGAGACTGTACCTCATTTTGTGGTTGCAATATATAGTTCTCTGCAAAATCGACCACAGATACAATAGTGCCAATCAGGAAAGTGTTCTTACACATCCTGAACTGTTGATCCAACTACTGAGACCTATGGGTGTGCCTTGCATACTTGTAGAAAATATTTTCCTTAAAATCCAAAATAAAATCAGCAACACTCATTTCTCTTGAGACTAATTCGCATCTAGAACCTTCACCTCCACTCTTCAAAGTATATTTAGTTGTCTCATATCTTTTTTTCTCAACATAATTATTTCCAAACTCATGTTCGCTGCCCTCATGAAAACATGAAACAAACTTTGAAAACCCACCACATTCTGAGCACTTCTCATTCAAACAATCATTTATATAGAAATAGCATCCATCATCTCTAGGGCATAAAAATAGATCTTGCAAGTCTCTTGATGATCTCAGAAATAGCATTGCACCACAATCCTACAACATCTCATTAATATGCATCGTAGAACGAATATGGCATTAAATTTCATGGTACATTGAAAACTCCACATGGTACTTGCAACAGGTATTACGAATCTTAAGAAGAACACAATAAAATGGCTTCAAAGATTCAAAGGCCCTTTGTGATATTTGCAAAGTTGGATGTACTTCACAAAAAAAATTGTACAACATTGTTTGGCTTGATTCCAAGAAATGTTTGGGATGCGATGTGCAGTCTCGATTGCTGATTCTTAATTTCAAAATGTCCTTTACATTGGGTGACACTCTAGAATTAGAGTGCCAAAATTGTTGAATCTCCTCCTTCACATTGTTAGTCAACTTTCTATCAACACGTGGAAGCCTCCCACCAAAAGCGCATGTATCTTGTTGAAGTGGATCATCAAGTCTTTGTCTCCGTGCAAGTTTTCTATCCAAAGCTTTACAGTTTATGTTAAAATCAACACAAGTTTGTCTCATTTGAGGAGCCTTCCTCAATTGATGGCTTACTAAAGAGGTTGTAATCACTCTTCAAGCGGCTCTCTTATCTATTTCTTTGGTATTATTTCCAATAGAATTGAGAGCGTCAAATAGATTTTTGGCAATAATAGAATTTCTCTCCATCTTCTTGTTCATACGAATCTTCAATTTGTTTAGCAATGGTCCCATCTTTATCATCTTTAGCAATTGAACAAAGAGTTGGCATTTCTTGGTCAATGTCTTATTGCTAAAATTTTGGTTGAAAAGTTGTGTAGCCCACAACCGAACGGTTCTTGTTGACCTCTTCCCTTCAAGAATCGCAATAATGTTCTCATCAATTTCGAGTAACCATTTTGGGGTTCTTGAAGGTCTTAGATTTTGAATTTGTCTTTCATCCATGAGAGGGTCTTCATTTCTAAAGTACTTAGGTGTTACATATTGTTCACTTGGTTGACAAATTCCACCTTCAATGTCAACTCCCAAATTTTCACTTTCAAAATCTACATTTTCATTTTCAATAACTTGTTCAACATTTTCAAATTCAATTTCCTCTTCACTTGAAGTAACATTAGCAATATTTAACATACCTTGTTTTCTCCTCTGATGTCCTTCTTTATCTCTTTCTCTATACACTTCAATTTGGTCATTTGAAAGTTTTCTTTTGCATTTAGACTTCCGACGACTACTACTCCCCATTTACCTCCACAAAGATGCTCCTAAATGATTGACAATGTAAGATTTAACTTTAAGAATCTCTCAAAAGCACAAATTTGTCTCAACCTGTCTAAAAACTCATGATCGTTGACAGAAAATAGAATGTGAAGACTGTGGGCTATTGGAATCCAAAAAATGGCCCAGAAGGCTCTTTTTTATTTATAAAAATCAGATATCCAATTTTATTGTATAAATTTGTGGTCCCAAATTTTTTCCCATTGCCGCCTTTTTTTTACTATTGCCACATTAATGGCAATGATAGAAATTGGATATCTGATTTTATTACACATATTTTAGAGAGAGAGAGAGAGAGATTAGGGGGGAGAGAGAGATTAGGGGAGAGAGGAGGGAGTGAGAAGAGGAAGAGAGAGAGAGAGTGAGAGAGAGAGAGAGAGGGTATGAGCCCTTAGGACACCATATTACCCCTAATGACACCATATGATGTCATAAGGGGTCGTATGTGTTGGCAAATGCACACTCCAATGAGACATTGTAGGTGATTGAAGGTTTTTTCATTGATGGAAACCTTACAATCCTATGACACCGGTAAGGCAATCCACCGGCACTAGCAAGATCAGACTCTACACCGGCACACAGACCACTAGCACCGGCAGTGAAAGGAAGCATACCGACATAGAGGCCGATAGGAATTTTGTTTGTAAATTATTTTGTTAATTATTGTAAAATCATTGTAAGCCAACCTGGCAAGTTGTAAAATGAATCATATATATAAGAGTTCATTGTAGAACATTGAAAATATATAGAGGAAGAAAAAGGGATGTAATTAGGCAAAATAAGGCAGACCTTTTATGCAAATTATAGGTTAAGGGTTTATGTATGAAGCAGAGCTATAAACCGGTACTGGATCTAGCATATTAGATGTTATTTTGAAGCAGTACAAGACATTGGATTTATGTAATCCATTTTGTAATTGAGCAATGAGCTCTAGACACTTGGCCTTCCTGCATGTGCAGGCCCCTCTTGTAGTAGTAATATTCTCTTTTTGGCCAATAAGTGAATATTGTGGGTCAGAAATCCCACTGAGGTTTTTCCCACATCGGGTTTCCTTGTTAAACTATTGTGTTATGGTGTGTTTTTCATGTGGTTGTTGTTATCTTTGTTTATTGCATTACTTTCTGTTTATCGGTATACAGTATTAATATGTTCTATATGTTCTAAGTTAAATATGTTCTATATGTTCTAAGTTAAGAAAATCATCTAACTGGTTAGATACTGATTCAACCCCCCCCCCCCTCTCAGTATTTGTGGGAATCCTAACAATTGGTATCAAAGCTTGGTCCTCTATTTTCAAAAGCCTAACAGCTTGAGGAAGATCTTGACACCGGTAGAGATGGAAAACTTGATGAAGTAATTAGAAGCATCTCTCTCAGACTATGATACAGAAAAATTGAAAAATATCAAACTTGAAGATGATCTAAAGGCTGCACAGGATATTATTCAAGCACTTCAAGAAAATATTACCATTGCAAGAAACAAGAGAAGAGAACTTTGTGAAAAGATGCAAAATGAGAATGATGAAAAGGAAACTCTTAGTGATCTGATAGATAAGCTGAAACAAGAAAACATGACGACAAAAAATGAGATGCAGGATATGACTATGAGATTTTGTAAGGAAATTAAAGATAGAAAGAAGAATGAAGAAGATTTGACTAGAAGACTAAGTGATGTTGCAAATGAGAACACAAGTCTTAGCTATGAAAATGATTTGATGAAGACAGATCTGATGCATGCACAGAATGACTCAAATGAACTTATGAGACAAAAAGAAATCTTAGAAAGAGAACTGGATACTGCAAATCAGCACAAAGAAAAATTCAAGAAAAGCTCAGAAGAACTTGGTGATTTGTTGAAGAATCAAAAACCTAATGGTGACACTTGTGGACTTGGCTTTGAAGCTGGAGAAAGCTTCGATACTGCAAACACACAGGATCATGGCAAACCAATAAAACAACCTACAGCTTATAAATTTAATGGCAAATGCTTTAACTGTAACAAGTATGGCCATAGAGAAAATCAATGTAGATCTAGAAATTATCAGAATACTAATACACCCACCGGTCAATGTTCAAAATGCAACAAGTTGGTCATAATTTTAAAAATTGCAGAATGAATGTGAGATGTTATGTTTGTGGAAGATTTGGACACTTATCTAATCAATGCAAAACACAAACCGACATAGGATATGGGAAAGCTATTCAGAAAAATAATGTGACTTGTTATGCTTGTAACAAAATTGGACATATTGCTAAATTTTGTAGAACAAGTCCTCACCCGTAAATAACAAAGGTCCTAGTTTGAAAGGTAAAGAAAAAGTTGAAGAAGTTAAGCAGGAATTCTCAAAACAATGGATTAGGAAATCAGAACTAAATGTTGATAGGAATACTCCTCCACCGACAAAACAGAGTAACACTCCACCGGAAGGAGACTCTTCATCAAACTGAAGAAAATTCCTTGAGGGTTTGACAATCAAATGTGAAACATGCTATAATTCCCTCGGTTGATGGTAAGAAGTTGAAATTACTTCTATACCGGCAGATAAGTTAAGTGATTACTTAACTGGCAAGCATTAAATGTGGTAGTTGGCAAAATTAACATTATAAATCAATGTTTTAGGCTCCATTTTCATTTCACCGAGCATTCAAACAATCAAAGAGCACGAAAATTCCTGAGCAAAGACATTTTGAGCAAAGAAGTGAAGCAATTCAGCAAGCAATCTTTCCTAAGGAAGATAAAGGTATTTATAATCATGGCTTCTTCATCTGTTCCTGAATTCATAGCAAACCCTACTATAGTCGAAGTGATTAAGCACCCTAGACCCGTATTTCAGTTAGTTCCCAAAATTGCTAAGGAGGATGATAATGTTGGTGCTTTTTCTCAAATTCCCAAAGGAGTAGTCTTTGCAGAAGACCCTAGAATGTACATTCATTGTCACATAGAAGAATTAAGTGATGAGGAAATCAAAAGCATGTATAAGACTGTAATTTGTGACAATTCTGGTAATGTGAAACCTGAACACAAAATAGTTGAAACCTTAGGATTCACTGAAATTCTCAGTATTCCAGATTTCCCTAAGGAAGTTATAAGGATAGTTCTAAGCAGGGTACATGGTGCATTCTTTTGGTTAGACTCAGTTCACAAAATTACTAAAGAGGTAGTAAAGGCTATGATAGGGTTACCCTCCACTGGTAATAGGCCTGATAAGACAAAGAAGGTCTCAAATGACCTAGTGATGAACCTAACAGGTGCAACATCTGACAAGAGATCTTTAAGAGTGAATGATGTAACCGACATCAATGTTAGATTCATTAGCATGATTTTAGGCTACAAAACCACACATGCAAATAGGTTAAATTCAGTCTCTAGCCTATGCATAAAAAGTGCCTATGATATGATCAAAGATAATGCAAAAATAGATGTGTGTGAATGGTTGAAAGATGAGCTTATTGATAATCTTGGAAAAATTAAGAAAGACAAAAAGGGGAAATTTAGATTTGGAAACCTACTTGTCTGTTTAATGTTGCACATAACAAAATAGGTACCCAGTATCGGTAAAAAAAATCTTGGTTTTGATATACCGATAGGCAAACAACTATCAAATTTACTGAATACCATGGGTGAAAATATAGAAAAGAATATAAATGAGTACTTTCAAGCATTGAAGGCCCAGATGAATACTAGAGTCAGACTTTCACAAGCAATTGTAAATAAGTATAAGGATGAAATATGTTTTGTTATTAAAAAGGATGAGATTTGGATAGAGGCAGTTATCCCAAGAACCATTTGGGTTACTAAAATGGGTTATGAAACTGATGACCACATAATTGAAACATATGCAAAAGCCCTTCTGGAAGCACCCAAGGAACCTGAAGAAGAGGTATTTGGCTGTGCTGAGACTATTGAGAATAAAATTCAATCTAAGAAAAGGGTAAAGAAGGTAGAAGCAACAGTAAGAAGAGGATCTAGACAATCTAAAGCTATCAAAGAAGATGTACTTAAACAAACCGGTATCACTGAAGATGAGTTAGAAACACTACATCCAGAAACTCACCTTTCACCGGTAGCAACTTCTTCGGAAAGTGATATGCAAGTTGCATTTAAAAGAGTTGTGAGGAAAAGAGAACCTTCACCGGTATCTACACCTTCTCCTAGAAGAACCAAATAGAAGCAATAGGCAAAGAAATAGGCTCCATCACAGCAACAGGTTCACATAGAGTCAGTGCCACTAGCAACAGCTGAGCAAGAAAAACCTTTGCTTAAAGAAATGTAAACACAAACTAACCTACTAGAGGTCACCACAAGCAAAGAAAATGCTCCCACCAGTGGAATATAGAGTGTTGGATCTTCAAGTACATAATTTAAACCAACTAATGTAACAAAAGCTCTTTTGGATCCCATAAAGAAGATAACAGATTGTAGCTCACAGGCTTACAAGGCAATAGATGACACCATTCCAATTTTGAAAATGATAGGACCAAAATGTAATGTAGATAATAAAGATTCTTTGAGTCAACTTGACACTTTGTCTAAGTATATTACTGGAAACACTGTGACAGTTGAACAAATAAAAGAGGAAGAATTCAAGGAGAGATTAGAGAAAGAAAACCACAAATTATTTGAGGAAGAAATAAAGAAGTGTACAAGGCAATTTGACACACTTCTACCGGAACTATGTAGCACATTGAAGGAATTCAAAACTTTGTATAGGGATACATGTAAAACTAACTTTTTGACAGTTGATATAGACAGGAAGATTAGCAAGATACAGGAAGAAATAAATCAACTAGCTGACAATTTCATTAATTCATCTGATTCATTATCATTTTTTGTGCTGAAGATAACAGGTTTTGAGGAAGAACTATTAAAGTTGGAAAGAGACAAAGAAAGAATAAAAGGAAAGGCTAAAGATCTTAAATGGAGACTAAGTCCAAAATTGGACTATCTCACCTCCTTAAGGAAAGAAATATCCGATGCCTTGATTTAAGGATAGAAAACATCGGCAGAGAAAATGCAACACCTCACCGGTATAGTTCAGAGGACACAGGCCGCAGTAAAAGATAGCAAAAAGTTTCTTGAGAGCCTGAATCTAGTTTTGACAGATCTTTTTTCAGATTGTAACCAACCAGTTACAAGGACGAAGAAGGAAACCACACTCATTGACACTTTGACAACCTTTGTCATTGATGCCAAAGGGGGAGTAGTGGAATGAGAAAAATAATCAGTAAACTGACTCATCAACTTACGAGGAGTACACATTCTTTTGGTACACATTTTTGGTAAGACAATACCAGCAGATTCTTTTTGGATGACAATTTTTGGATTTTTCTCATGAGTGTTGCCATCAATGCCAAAGCGGGAGATTGTTGGCAAATGCACACTCCAATGAGACATTGTAGGTGATTGAAGGTTTTGGCATTGATGGCAACCTTAAAATCCTATGACACCGGCAAGGCAATCCACCGACACTAGCAAGATCAGACTCTACACCGACACATAGACCACCGACACCGACAGTGAAAGGAAGCATACCGACACAGAGGCGGATAGGAATTTCGTTTGTAAATTATTTTGTTAATTATTGCAAAATCATTGTAAGCCGACCTGGCAAGTTGTAAAATGACTCATATATAAGAGTTCATTGTAGAACATTGAAAATATATAGAGAGGAAGAAAAAGGGATGTAATTAGGCAAAATAAGGCAGACCTATTATGCAAATTATAGGTTAAGGGTTTATGTATGAAGCAAAGCTATAAACCAATACTAGATCTGGCATAGTAGATTCTATTTTGAAGTAGTAAAAGACATTGGATTTATATAATCCATTTTGTAAGTTAGTGAGACCTCCCATTTTGTAATTGAGCAGTGAGCTCTAGGCACTTGACCTTCCTGGATTTGCAGGCCCCTCTTGTAACAGTAATATTCTCTTATTGGCTAGTAAGTGAATATTGTGGGTCACAAATCCCACCGAGGTTTTTCCCACACTGGGTTTCCTCGTTAAACTATTGTGTTATGGTGTGTTTTTCATGTGGTTGTTGTTATCTCTGTTTATTGCATTACTTTCTGCTTACCGGTATACAGTATTAATATATTCTACATGTTCTGAGTTAAGAAAATCATCTAACTGGTTAGATACTAATTCACCCCCCTCTCAGTATCTGTGGGAATCCTAACAGTATGTTGTCCTTAAGGGTCATATAGTGTCTCATGACCCCTTAGGACACACTATGACCCATAAGGACACAATTTGGTGTCTTAAGGGGTCATATGGTGTCCTAAGGGGTCGTAGGACACATTATAACCCCTTAGGACACCATAGGACCCATAATGACCCAATATTGTGTCTTAAGAGGTCATATGGTGTCCTAAGGGGTTGTAGGACACAATATAACCCCTTAGGACACCATATGACCCCTAACGACACCATATGGCATCATAAGGGGCCATATGACCCATAACGACACCGTATAGAGTTGTAAAGGGTTAAATTATTTCCTAAGGGGTCATATGGTGTCTTAAAGGGGTCATATGACACAATATGACCCCTTATAATACAATATGACCCATAATGACATAATTTGGTGTCTTAAGGGGTTATATGGTGTCCTAAGGGGTTGTAGGACAAAATATGACCCCTTATGACACCATAGGATCCATAACGACCCAATATGGTGTCTTAAGGGGTCATATGGTGTCCTAAGGGGTCGTAGGACACAATATGAACCCTTAGGATACCATAGGACCCTTAAAGACCTAATATGGTGCCATAAGGGGTCATATGTTGTCCTTAGGGGTCATATGGGATCCCATGACCCATTAAGACACCATATGACCCCTAACAACACAATTTGGTGTCTTAAGGGGTTGTAGGAAACAATATGACACCTATGGACAACATATGACTCATAACGACCCAGTATGGTGTCATAAGGGGTCATATGTTGTCCTTAGGGGTCATATGGTGTCCCATGACCCCTTAGGACACCGTATGACCCATAACAACAAAATTTGGTGTCTTAAGGGGTCATATGGTGTCCTAAGGGGTCGTAGGACACAATATAACCCCTTACAACACCATAGGACCCATAACAACCCAATATGGTGTCTTAAGGGGTCATATGGTGTCCTAAGGGGTTGTAGGACAAAATATGACCCTTTACAACACCATATGACCCATAACGTCCGAATATGGTGTCTTAAAGAATCATATGATGTCCTAAGGGGTCGTAGGAGACAATATGACCCCTTAGGACACCATATGACCCCTAACGACACCATATGGTGTCTTAAGGGATCATATGACCCATAACGACACCGTATAGAGTCGTAAAGGGTCATATTATGTTCTGAGGGCTCATATGGTGTCTTAAAGGGGTCATATGACACAATATGACTCCTTAGGACATAATATGACCAATAACAACACAATTTTATGTCTTAAGGGGTTATATGGTGTCCTAAGGGGTTGTAGGACACAATACAACCCCTTAGGACACCATAGGACCCATAACAACCCAATATTGTGTCTTAAGAGGTTATATGGTGTCCTAAGGGGTTGTAGGACACAATATGACCCCTTAGGACACTATAGGACCCATAACGACCTAATATGGTGTCATAAGGGATCTTATGTTGTCCTTAGGGGTCATATGGTGTCCTATGACCCATTAGGATACCATAAAACTCCTAACGACACAATTTGGTGTCTTAAGGCATCATATGGTGTCCAGAGGGGTTGTAGGACACAATATCACCCCTATGGACACCACATGACTCATAACGAACCAATATGGTGTCATAAGATGTCGTATGTTGTCCTTAGGGGTCGTATGGTATCCCATGACCCCTTAGGATGCCATATGATCCATAACAACACAATTAGGTGTCTGAAGGGGTCATATGGTGTCGTAAGGGGTCATAGGACACAACATGACCCCTTAGGATACCATAGGACCCATAACGACCCAATATGGTATCAAAAGGGGTTGTATGTTGTCCTTCGGGGTCATATGGTATCCCATAACCCCTTAGGAAACAATATGACCCATAACAACACAATTTGGTGTCTTAAGGGGTCATATGGTGTCCTAAGGGGTCGTAGGACACAATATGACCCCTTAGGACACCATAGGACTCCTAACAACCCAATATGGTGTCTTAAGGGGTCATATAGTGTCCTAAGGGGTCGTAGGTCACAATGTGACCCTTTAGGACACCATATGACCCCTGACAATACCATCTAGTGTCATAAGGGGTCATATGACCCATAACGACACCATATAGAATCGTAAAGGGTCAAATTGTGTCCTAATGGGTCATATGGTGTCTTAAAGGGGTCGTATGACACATTATGACCCCTTAGAATACAATATGACCCATAATGACACAATTTGGTGTATTAAGGGGTTATATGGTGTCCTAAGGGGTTGTAGGACATAATATGACCCCTTAGGACACCATAGGACCCATAATGACCCAATATGGTGTGTTAAGGGGTCATATGGTGTCCTAAGGGGTCATAGGACACAATATGACCCCTTAGGACACTATACGACCCATAATGACCTAATATGGTGTCATAAGGGGTCGTATGTTGTCCTTAGGGGTCATATGGTATCCCATGTCCCATTAGGACACCATATGACCACTAACAACACAATTTGTTGTCGTAAGGGGTCATATGGTGTCCTAAGGGGTCGTAGGACACAATATGACCCCTATGGACACCATATGACCCATAACAACCCAATATGGTGTCATAATGGGTCGTATGTTGTTCTTAGGAATCATATGGTCTCCCATGACCCCTTAGGACACCATATGACCCATAACGACACAATTTAGTGTCTTAAGGGGTCATATGGTGTGATAAAGGGTCGTAGGACACATTATGACCCCTTAGGACACCATAGGACCCATAAAAACCCAATATGGTGTCTTAAGGGGTCATATGGTGTCCTAAGGCATTGTATGACACAATATGACCCCTTAGGACACTATAGGACCCATAACGACCCAATATGGTGTCATAA
The DNA here is from genome assembly GCF_030272615.1 of Cryptomeria japonica. NCBI lineage: Eukaryota > Viridiplantae > Streptophyta > Pinopsida > Cupressales > Cupressaceae > Cryptomeria > Cryptomeria japonica. Next base: position 226,811,843 of record NC_081406.1, read on the forward strand.
GGGGTCGTATGTTGTCCTTGGGGGTCATATGGTTTCCCATGACCCATTAAGACACCATATGACCCCTAATGACACAATTTGGTGTCTTAAGGTGTCATATGGTGTCCTAAGGGGTTGTATGACACAATATGACCCCTTAGGACACCATAGGACCCATAACGACCCAATATCATGTCTTAAGGGGTTGTATGGTTTCCTAAAGGGTCGTAGGATACAATATAACCCCTTAGGACACCACATGACCCCTAACAACACCATATGGTGTCATAAGGGGTCATATGACCCATAATGACACTGTATAGAATCGTAAAGGGTCATATTGTTTCCTAAGCGATCATATGGTGTCTTAAAGGGGTCATTTGACACAATATGACCCCTTAGAATACAATATGACCCATAATGACACAATTTGGTGTCTTAAGGGGTGATATGGTGTCCTAAGGGGTTGTAGGACACAATATGCCCCTTAGGACACCATAGGATACATAACAACCCAATATGGTGTCTTAAGGGGTCATATGGTGTCCTAAGGGGTCGTAGGACACAATATGAGCCCTTAGGATACCATAGGACCCATAAATACCCAATATGGTGTCATAAGGGGTCATATGTTGTCCTTAGGGATCATATGGTATCTCATGACCAAGTAGGAAACTATATGACCCCTAACAACATAATTTGGTGTCTTAAGGGGTCATATGGTGTCTTAAGGGGTTGTAGGAGATGACCCCTATGGACACCATATGACTCATAATGACCTAATATGGTGTCATAAGGGGTTGTATGTTGTCTTTAGGGGTCATATGGTGTCCCATGACCCCTTAGGACACCATATGACCCATAACGACACAATTTGGTGTCTTAAGGGGTCATCTGGTGTCCTAAGGGGTCGTAGGACACAATATGACCCCTTAGGACTCCTTAGGGACCATAAAGACCCAATATGGTTTCTTAAGGGGTCATATGTTGTCCTAAGGGGTCGTAGGACACAATATGACCCCTTAGGATACCATATGACCCATAATGACCCAATATGGTGTCTTAAAGGATCATATGATGTCCTAAGGGGTCGTAGGAGACAATATGACCCCTTAGGACACCATATGACCCCTGACTACACCATATGGTATCTTAATGGGTCATATGACCCATAAAAACACCGTATAGAGTCGTAAAGGGTCATATTGTGTCCTGGGGGGGTCATATGGTGTCTTAAAGGGGTCATATGACACAATATGACTCCTTAGGACACAATATGACCCATAACAACACAATTTGTTGTCTTAAGAGGTTATATGGTGTCCTAAGGGGTTGTAGGACACAATATGACCACTTAGGACACCATAGGACCCATAACGACCCAATATGATGTCTTAAAGGGGTTATATGGTGTCCTAAGGGGTTGTAGGACACAATATGCTCCCTTAGGACACTATAGGTCCCATAATGACTTAATATGTTGTCATAATGGATCGTATGTTATCCTTAGGGGTCATATAGTGTCCTATGACCCATTAGGACACCATATGACTCCTAACGACACAATTTGGTGTCTTAAGGGGTCATACGATGTCCAGAGGGGTTGTAGGACACAATATCACCCCTATGAACACCATATGACTTATAATGACCCAATATGGTGTTATAAGGGGTCGTATATTGTCCTTAGGGGCCATATGGTGTCCCATGACCCCTTAGGACACCATATGACCCATAACAATACAATTAGGTCTCTAAAGGGGTCATATTACACAATATGACTCCTTAGGATATCATAGGACCCATAACGACCCAATATGGTGTCAAAAGGGGTCATATGTTGTCTTTCGAAGTCATATGGTGTCCCATAACCCCTTAGGACACAATATGACCCATAACAACACAATTTGGTGTCTTAAGGGGTCATATGGTGTCCTAAGGGGTTGTAGGACACAATATGACCCATAACAACACAATTTGGTGTCTTAAGGGGTCATATGGTGTCCTAAGGGGTTGTAGGACACAATATGATCCCTTAGGACACCATAGGATTCATAACAACCCAATATGGTGTCTTAAGGGGTCATATAGTGTCCTAAGGGGTCGTAGGTCACAATTTGACCCTTTAGGACACCATATGACCCCTAACGATACCATCTAGTGTCATAAGGGATCATATGACCCATAACGTTACCGTATAGAGTCGTAAAGGGTCAAATTGTGTCCTAAGGAGTCATATGGTGTCTTAAAGGGGTCATATGACACTATATGACCCCTTAGAATACAATATGACCCATAATGACACAATTTGGTGTATTAAGGGGTTATATGGTGTCCTAAGGGGTTGTAGGACATAATATGACCCCTTAGGACACCATAGGACCCATAATGACCCAATATGGTGTGTTTGTTAGGTCCCGGAGACAATTGAGAGGGGGGGTGAATAAGTTGTCAAATGAATTTAAACCAAAATTAATTTAACCAAAACTCAATGCTTAATACCGGTAAACCAAACTTAATGCCGGTAGACAGTTTATCAGTTAATTGCAGTACTGGTAAATGTTAATGCATGAAACAGAAAGACAACAACATCCACAACACATAACACCAATGTTTGTACATGGAAACCCTATAAGGGATAAAAACACGGTGGGAAACCTTACCCACAATCAGATGATACTACTGCATATAGTATGTGTATATAATAGGGGGTCTGTACATGCATAAAGGACAAGCGCCTAGAGCTCACTACTCAAACACAAATAGGAGTCACACTGACTACAATTGGATGGTTAAATCCAATAATGATGTACTACTCAAAATAGCATCTTCATATGTTGGATTCAGTACCAGTTCAGTTCTGATATGTCTTCACAAATCCTTCCTTCAACCTTCAAATGATGTCTGCGTGTATATCTTTGCTTATTCTCACATATACCTTATTACAATCCATTTCACATTCACCTCTCTCACTCTCTTTCTTCGATCAAATAAGATCTTACATATATACCAAAGCCTAGGACCAAAATGTATAGGTCAGCTTTACAAAAGATATTACAATAAAAATAATTTACAAGTAAAGCAATAACTGATGCCATATCCAATTCAACATGTTGGCTTAATGTATTTACAACAATAATAATCATCTCCATAGCGTGTCGTGCTGATCTGGAATAGATAAGTCTGTCAGTGCTTATCCTGGACCTATTTACCGGTAACAGCAAATATGCAAACACAAATATACCAGTGAACAAATCTTAAAGACAAAGTGTCCAAATGATGTCTTCGACATAACCAAGTGTTTTCCATGTCATTCCAAGTGCCGGTGAACAATATATCATGTCGGTGAACAAGATACCGGTGACTGTACATAAGTCACTTGCTTGCTGGTTAACATTGCCAATTCAGTAGGCTGACCAGAGTTGATAAGTGTTGACATCAATGACAAAACCATATCCAAAATACCAACAATCTCCCCCTTTGGCATTGATGGCAACACAAGATGGAAAAACCATCAAAGTGCCAATACAAAAAATGCTAAATACCAAAAACCAAGAATCTCCCAAAAAAGATCATAACCAGAAATAAAAAATAACAATCTCTCCCCAAGGGATAGAGTCTCTCACCCTAGGAGTAACATGTGTTTTTCCATATCAATCTCTCCCCCTTGGACATCAAATGCCAAAGCAATACAAAAACTAGGTTCAAATACAAAATACCAACATATTCAGTATACCAACTACTCCCCCTGAGAAGTAGCTCTCCTCATCAAAGCCGAAATAAAAGATTTCTCTATTAGTTCTATCGATTGATGACAAACATCAACTATCTAAGTCTCTACCAGTGGGGGTAGGACTCCAAGATGATCTTTGAGATATTCAAAAGTCTCCTTAGGCAAAGGCTTAGTGAAAATATCTGCAATCTGCTCTTTAGTATTCACATAAACCATTTTTATTTCTTTTGCTTCAACATTCTCTTTCAGAAAATTCAGTTTGATAGAGACATGTTTAGTTTTAGAATGTAGTACAGGATTCTTAGATATATCAATTGTTGTTGTGTTATCACAATAGATATTTATAGGTTCTTTGCATTTTACCTTTATGTCCTTCAACATTTTCTTAAGCCATAATACCTGTGTACAGTTAGTTGCTGCTACAACATATTATGATTCTGTTGTTGATAAAGATGTGATACTTTGTTTTTTACTCAACCAAGAAATTAATCTGCTTCCAAGAAAAAATGCTCTGTCGGTGGTGCTTTTTCTGTCCTGCCCAATTTGCATCTGTGTATGCAGATAATTCAAAGTTTTCATCTCTAGGATACCATAGGCCAAGATTTGTAGTGCCTTGTAAGTATTGGAAAATCCTTTTTACTGTTGATTCATGATTTTCTTTAGGATTACTCTGAAATCTTGAAACAATACATACTACATTTATAATATCAGGTCTTGTTTGTGTCAAATACAATAGTCCTCCTATCATAGACTTGTACCTAGTCGGATTAACAGGTGTAGATTCATCCCTTAGTGATAATTTGTCATTTGTAGTCATAGGTGTGCTTACCGGTTTAGAGTTTTCCATCCCAAATTTCTTTAGTAACTCCTTCAAGTACTTAGATTGACTCAAGAATATAACTTTATTAGTCTGTGAAATCTACAATCATAAAAAGAATTTTATCTCTCCAATCATAGACATTTCAAATTCTTACTGCATTTCAATAGAAAAGTCTTTACATAATCCATCTTCTCCTCCAAAGATTATATCATCAACAAAAACTTCTATAACCAAGATGTCATCATTAGTCACTTTATAGTATAAATTGTTGTCAGCATTACCTTTATAAAAACCAATCTTCAAAAGGTATTTATCGAATCTAGCATACCAAGCTCTTGGAGCTTGCTTCAACCCATACAAAGCTTTCCTTAACTTGCAAACCATATCTTTGTTATCTGTCAAATAAAATCCATCAGGTTGCTCAATGTAAACTTCTTCTTCAAGATATCCATTCAGAAATGCACATTTAATATCCATTTGATATACTTTCTAGTTCTTGTGTGTTGCAAAAGCCAAGAATAATCTGACTGCCTCAATTCTAGCTACCAGTGCAAAGGTTTCATTGTAATCAATTCCTTCTTTCTGTGAATATACCTTACACACTAGTCTTGCTTTATTTTTTTATTACCTTACCATCTTCATTAAGTTTGTTTCTAAATACCCATTTTGTTCCAATTACATTTTTGTCTTTAGGCCAGGGAACTAATGTCCATGTGTTATTCTTTTCAATTTGTTCTAGTTCTTCTTCCATAGCTTTAATCAAGTGTTTACCTTCAGATGCCTCATTAATTGATGCTGGTTCAAATTGAGAAATAAGATATACCTCTTCATTTGCTAGTCTTCCTCTTGTCATAACTCCTTGATACTTGTTCCCAATTATCTGATCTTCAGAGTGGTTCAATCTTACATACCGAGGTGTCTTTGTTCGCTGATATTCTTTAGTTACAGTGGAATTTTCAGATGATACCAGTGTAACTGGATCTTCATTTTGTACCGGTGTGTTCAATGTATGTTCATTTGTCAGTATCTCTGTTGCCAGTTCAAAGTCTATATACCTTGAAGTTCCTCTAAACTGTTCATCAATTTTCACATTTGTACTCTCAACAATTTTTTGCAATCTCTTGTTAAAACATCTATATGTTTTTCTCTTAGATGAATAACCAAGAAATATTCCTTCATCACTTCTAGGATCAAATTTGCCAATATACTCATCTCTTCTAATATAGCATTTACTTTCAAATATTCTGAAATATTTAAGAGTAGGAGTAATACCAAACCATAGTTCATGAGGGGTCTTACCCGTTTCACCTTTGATGTGAACTTTGTTGAATGTTTAGATTGTTGTGCTTACAGCCTCTCTCCAATATACATGTGGTAGATTTTCTTCTGATAACATACTTCTAGCTCCATCCAAGATGGTTCTATTTTTTCTTTCTACAACTCCATTCTACTGGGGTGTCTGGGGTGCCGATAACTGTCTTCTAATTCCATTTACTTCACAGAATGTATTAAATTCCTTAGATGTAAACTCACCTCCTTGATCTGATCTCAGACATTTGATTTTCTTATCGGTTTCATTCTCTACCATTGCCTTGAATAGCTTGAAATTCCCAAGTTCTTTTTATTTTTCTCTGAGAAAAGTAACCCAGCACATTCTAGAATAGTCATCAATGATTAGCATGAAATATCTATCACCTTGTAAGCTTTTAGTTCTAGTTGGACCACATAAGTCAATATGAATTAAGTCAAGAGAATTATTGGATTTTTCTGGAATACTTTGAAAAGATGCTCTAACTTGTTTTCCAAATTGACATTCCTTACATACCGGATTGTGAGGTTTAACAATCTTAGGTAAATCTCTAACTATCTTAGTAGTACTGATTTGCACAATGTAATCAAAATTTACATGAAAGAGTCTCTTATGCCATAGCCAACTTTCATCAATATGTGCAATCAAGCATGTCTTTTCATTGTTATTCAAATGAAAGATATTACCTCTAGTTAGATTACCAGTTGCAATTTCCAAACCAGTTCTGTTCATAATTTTGCATTTCCCATTCTTGAATTGTAACTGAAATCCTTTTTCAACTAATTGACCAGCACTCAAAAGATTATGCTTTAAACCTTCAACATAGTAAACATTGTCAATATTATGCTTACCATCAAGAGATATAGTACCTTTTACTTTGAACAAACAAGCTTTATCATCTCCAAATCTCACTAGACCTCCATTATATTCTTGAAAAGTCAATAATTTACTTTTATCACCAGTCATATGATGTGAACATCCTGAATCAATGATCCATTCATCCTTAACTTCAATTTTAGCTGCCAAGGCCTGTTCTACTGATTGAACAGTAGGTGTCGGTTGATCTTTTTTTATAGCAACAAAGACCCATCCATTGTCTGTCAGATCCTCATCAGCAAGATAACAAGATGTGTCTTTATTCTTCTTAAATTTGTATCTCTGATATTCAGGGTTAGGCTTGTATGTTCTTCTAGCTTCTTCTTTCAATCTTGCATGTCTATTAGGGCATCTTGAAGCCATATGACCAATCTTATTACAGTTAAAACATTTAAAGGGTGTTTTACCTTCATACTTACTTCTAATTGGACCTTTAGGCATTTTCCTTGCAAATAGTGCTTCAAGTTCTTCATTTTCTCTCCTACTTTCTTCAAGTTCTCTTGCATAAAAGGCTTTCCAATCAGACTTGTCAAATGATGATGATGCAGATGATGTTGATGCCTTAAAAGCTAAATATATCTTTATAGTAGCAACAGGACCAAATTCCTTAATTTCAAAAGCTGAAAGTTTTCCAATCAATATATCTCTAGTTACTAATGTATTAGACATTGTTCTTAACTCATTTATAGCAGTAACTTTCATTTTGTATGCTGGTGGAAATCCTCTTAAAAAATTTGAAACAATTTCATCTTCACTTAAGGTTCCTCCACAACATTTAATACCCAAAACAATTTCATTTACTCTTTCCATAAAAGCAAAAATTCTTTCATCTTCCATTTTACGATTTTCATACTTGGCCCGGAAGCTCTCAAGTTTTGCAATTTTGACTGTGGAATCTCCTTCATTCAATGTTTCCAAATGGTCCCAAATAACTTTAGCAGTAGATCTATCTGATAATCCCATGATTTGCTGATCTGATAATGCGCTCAAAAGTGCTTCTCTTCCTTTGCAATCATTTTCTTCATCTTTTCCTAAGGTTGGTGGATTAGGTTGACCTTGAGTAGGAGCAGTATTACCATTCTTTGTAACTTTCCAGATGTCCTTTCCAATGCAATTCAGATGTGTCTCCATCCTGATCTTCCATATGCCATAGTTGGTTCCATCAAGTTTAGGACTCTCCTTCTTGAAATAGTTAGAAGACATTGGATCTCCTCAAGCTGTTAAACTTCTACAAAAAGAGGACTAGGCTCTGAAACCAATTGTTAGGTCTTGGAGACAAATGAGAGGGAAGGCGGGGGTGAATTAGTTGTCAAATGAATTTAAACAAAAATTAATTTAACCAAAACTTAATGCTTGATACCGCTAAACCAAACTTAATGCCGGTACACAGTTTATCAGTTAATTGTAGTACCGGTAAAGATTAATGCATGAAACAGAAAGACAACAACATCCACAACACATAACACCAATGTTTCTACGTGGAAACCCTGTAAGGGGAAAAATTGATAACTCAATGATGAGCGGATAGTACCAAACCGGTACTGAGAGGGGGGGTGAATCAGTATAGACAAAAACACAATCTTAAACCGGTTTGTCAGTAGACATTGTGCTTTGATAGACAAACAGTAACACCGGTCTCAAATAGAGTACAACCGGCAAAACCCAAAATAACTGAGATAAGCATAAACCGGTTGACACACATCTTTTCATGCATTCTAATACTTCATTTCCATTTCACCCTAGTGCATGAATAGGTAATCTACCATCAAAGATATATATATAAACAGCTAGATCAACAAGATTCACCGCTTGACAGAAAACAACATATCATCACATGAAACAGACATCACATATGACACACATATTTTTCACGTGGAAACCCAACTGGGAAAAACCACGGTGGGGATGAATACCCACAAGCTTGTTTTTGAACTCTTTAGAAGTTTGCTCTGTTAGGAGCCTTGTCTGGTTAAAGACTGATACAATAGGCTATGTTAGGAACCGATCCTGTTAGGGATCACCCGGTTAAGGGATGGCTAGAATACCCGGTTAAAGGTTACCTTGTTAGAGGATTTCAAGAACTCAATGGTTTTGAGTCACCTTGTTAAAGGATTTACAGTAAGCCGGTTAAAGCTACCCTGTTAAGGGATTTCCCAACTGTTGAAGTGGTTAGAGACCAACAAGTATTACAATGATCTGGTAACAACACTCAATGCCAATGCAGATCTTCTTTAGCTCCTCTTCACCTTCTGCACTTACACTCTATAGGTATCACTTCTCTCCTCTGGTCTAGCAAGAATCACGTATCTCTTCTCTTGGATACACACACACAACTTTTTCCAACAACCTCAAAAAGAAACACATCGACCTTATAGGAAATAGATAGGTTGGTAGCATAAACCCTAAACCCTAAACCTGTTAGGTTAAGGAATTCAAATGGTTCAATCCTGACCATTGAGCACATTGCATTAAATGCAACAGTCTTGATCCAATCTCAAGATGTCCTCCATTGTTCGTTTTCCACCGATTTCATGGCGGTTGATAACTCATCACGCGTTATCACCATTTATAGACTTTGCACATTCTCGAGGTAGATGGGAACAATCTCCTTCATGCAATATCCTTCACACGCACAAGGTTGTCATGGCAACACGATCTATTCTTCGTTACAATGCTAACTCATCACACAAAGTCACCGGTTGAGCCACATGGGCTTGAAGAATTTCAACTAGAAACCCTGAAGTTGAGACTACCAACTGGTAGTCATACAAAGCTTCCATGTGTCGGTTCCCATAACCATATGCTGGTTCACCTTGATCAAACACACCGCTTCACTTTGGCACAAATGTCAGTTCACAGTGTTATACCGGTTCTCTTCTCTTCATCATATTGACATCAATGACAACACACAATGTCATTATGTCCTCATATCGGTTCACATAATGCCAACAATATCCCCCTTTGGCATTGATGGCAATATACAAAGATATCTCTCCGCTTCACATCTTCTCCCCTAATTTCTGTAGATATCTACTCCGCTTCTCTTCTTCTCCCCCTTTGACACCAATGCCAAAGTGGAGGCACAGGCTTCCCTGTTTCATTATGCTGCTCCCCCTGAGGAGTAGCATCCTTCAACACATCAATCTAGAAGAAAAATTTGACTATGCAATACTTGACTGATGTGGAGCATTAACCTTTAGTGTACTTCCTGAAGGGACAACACCCCTAATTCACCTCTTAAGTACATAAATGTAGCCTTTGGGAGAGGCTTGGTGAATATGTCTGCTAACTGCTCCTTACTGGAGACATGTTCCAGTGCAATCTCTTTGTTCTGAACCTTTTCCCTCAAGAAATGATACTTAAGCTCAAAGTGCTTGGTTCTTGAATGTAAAACCAAATTCTTGGAGATGTTAATTTCACTAGTATTGTCACAAAATATGTTTACCGGTTCAGATACAAGAACTTTGAAGCCATTTAATACATGCTTCATCCAAATTGTCTGAGTGCAGTTCATGAAAGCTGCAACATACACTGCTTCCATTGTAGACTGATAGATGCAACTCTGTTTCTTACTCATCCATGAGACCAGTCTACCACCGAGAAAGAATGCACCACCGGTTGTGCTCTTCTGGTCATCTATATTACCAGCCCAATCAGCATATGTGAACACTTTCAGGTTAAAATCATTACTGTATGGATACCATAACCCATAGTCAATCGTTCCCTTCAGATACCTAAGAATCCTCTTGACTGCAACCAAGTGGGATTCTCTTGGGCTTTTCTAGAACCTTGCAGTAATGCCAACTTCATGTGCAATATCTGGTCTGCTATGCACTACATAATGCAATTTACCAATCATTGATCGGTATTCCTTCTCATCAACCAATGTTGAGTCATCCTCTTTGGATAATTTACAACCGGTCACCATCGGTGTACCAACCAGTTTGCTATCTTCCATGCCAAAGGTCTTCAACACCTCTTTGACATACTTGGACTGAGTGATAAAGAATCCATCTTTCATCTGCTGGATTTACAGTCCAATGAAGAACTTAATCTCCCCTATGAGTGACATCTCAAACTCTTTCATCTCATCTGCAAACTCATGACTCATCTTGTCATCTCCACCAAAGATAATGTCATCAACAAATACCTCACAGATCAGGATCAGATCTCCTTCAGACTTCAAGTAGATATTGCTATCTTTGCTTGTTCTCTCAAAGCCAATCTTCACAAGATGGGAATGCAGGCATTCATACCATGCTCTAGGTGCCTTCTTTAGACCATATAAGGCTTTATGTAGCCTACATACCATGTCACTGTCTTCAGATAGGGAAAACCCATCTGGTTGCTCTATATACACCTCCTCTTCAAGTATACCATTTAGAAATGCAGATTTTACATCCATTTGGTATACTTTGAATCCTTTAAAAGCTGCATATGCAAGAAGCATACAAACTCCTTCCAATCTGGGTATAGGAGCAAAGGTTTCTCCATAGTCTTCTCCTTCTTCTTGGGCATATCCTTTGCACACCAGTCTGGCTTTGTTTCTAATCAGTGTACCATCCTCATTCAGCGTATTTCTGAAAACCCATTTGGTACCAATGACATTTTTATGCTCCGGTCTGGGTACCAAAGACCATGTACCATTTTTCTCTATCTGGTCAAGTTCCTCTTCCATTGCCTTGATCCAGTCTTCATTTTTATGTGCCTCTTTGAATGATTTAGGCTCAAATTCAGAGATCATACATGAGTTTTCTCTGACCTTTCTTCTTGTAAGGATTCCTGCATCCTTATCTCCTATGATCTGCTTAGGATCATGATTCAGCTTGACATACCGAGGAATGGTCTTGATAGATTCCTCTTGCTTTTCTTCTTCATCCTCATCTCCATCAGTATCAGTATCTACATCTACCATTGTAGGAAAACTATTACTGGTACTTGGTTGACTAACAACCGGTTCCCAGAAGGTTACAACCAGTTCATTTACTGCTTGCTCACTGTCGGTTTCCTCAGTTTTCTTAGAGGTTTCATCAACTCTTACACTGATGCTTTCCATAATTCTCTGAGTCCTATTATTGAAACACTTGAGAGCTTTGCTCTTGGTGGAATACCCTAGGAATATTCCCTTATCACATTTCGCATCAAATTTTCTCTGGTGTTCGCTCCTCTTGATGTAACATTTGCTCCCAAACACTCTAAAGTAGCTAACCACAGGTGTCCTACCGGTCCAATACTCATAAGGAGTTTTATCCTTACCTTTCTTGATGAGTACCCAGTTCATTGTGTAGACTGCAGTGCTCACCACTTCTCTCCAAAAGATGTGGGCTACCTTTCCTTGAATCAACATAGTTCTAGCTGCTTCAACCACAGTCTGGTTATTCCTCTCTGCTAGGCCATTCTGCTATGGAGTCCGAGGGGCAGATAGTTGCCTCTTGATGCCATGTTCTTCACAGTACTTGTTGAATTCACCAGAAGTGAATTCCCCTCCTTGATTAGTTCTCAGGCACTTGATCCTTTTACCGCTTTCCTTCTCCACTAATGCTCTGAAAGCTTTGAACTTTACAAAAGCTTCAGACTTATCTTTCAAGAATGTGACCCACATCATTCTTGAGCAATCATCAGTGAGAATCATGAAGTACCTATCACCCTACACACTCCTAGTTTTCATAGGACCACACAAATCAGTATGCACAAGATCAAGCAAATTGTCAGCAGTGAAAGGTTTACCTTTAAAGGTTGAGGAAGACATTTTCCCCAATTTACACTCTCTACACAAGGTATTATCCGGTTTGCTTAGCACCGACAACCCTCTAACTGCCTTGATCTTACTGGCCTTCACAATGTTATCAAAGTTTACATGGTAGAGTCTCCTATGCCATATCCAACTATCATCAAATTTAGCCATAAGACATGTACTTACATTTACATTCAGCTGAAATAGGTTACCTTTGGTCTACATGTCGGTGGCCACCAATTCACCATTCTTTCCTTTGATTCTGCATACTCCATTCTTGAATTCCAGAGTGAGACCACTGTCATTTAGCTGGGCAACACTTAGAAGGTTGTGTCTGAGACCATCAACCCAATACACATTGTTAGCACTACTCTTTTTTCATTCAAAGAGATGGACCCTCTGCCTTTGACCATACATGGTGCATCATTACCAAAGTGAACCACACTGACATCATACTCTTCCAAGGATAGAAACTTGTTCCGGTCACCAGTCATATGGTGAGAACAACCACTATCAATAATCCACTCATTGGAATTATCAAACCAGGAGACAAGAGCCTTCTTGTCTGACACATCTTCCTTGACAGCAACAAACACGATATCTTCATTTTCTTCATCTTCTGATTCCTCATCTGTGACACCTTCATCAACTACCACAAAACAGTTTCTCCGGTTTCCTCCTTTGAATTTCTTGAACCTTTTCGGTTTGTCCTTGTTGTTGCCATTAGGATAGTTTATAGCAATATGTCCTATCCAGTTACAAGAAAAGCATTTCAAAGGGAGCTTATCTTTTTATTTGTTAGTTCCTTTAGGAAGTTTCCTGGCAAGAAGAGCTTCAAATGCCATCAGAATCTCCTCATCATCCATTTCTCTGCTCTATCTTGGTTCACCCCTAGTGCTAGCTTCTTTTCCTTTTCTGGATGGTACAACGGAAGCTTTAAAAGCTAATTCAATCTTTTGAACACTGCCATTAAAACTATTTAGCTCATAGGTTGTCAACTTTGCAACGATGGAGTCTAGGGATACCTTAGTCTTGTCTATTGATCTCAACTCCTGAATAGCAGCGACCCTTATTGCATAGACCGGTAATAAGGATCTCAGGACTTTGCTTACCACAGTGGAATCTTCCATTTTACCACCAGCACTCTTGATATCTCCAACAACGGTTTTGATTCTTATTCCATACTATTGAATGGTCTCACCTTCAACCATCCGCATGTCTTCAAACTTCCCTCTAAGGCTTTCTTCCTTAGCTTGTTTTACATGCTCATCACCGCCATAGATATTTTCAAGAGTATCCCATACCTCTTTGGGATTTACCTTATCTTGGACATCAATAAACTCAATGTTAGATAAACTACTAATTAGGGCTTCCATGACTTGCCCATTCTCCTGCATCTCTCTCTTTTGGTCATCAGTGAGAGTATTGATAGGAGCAACATAGGCATTCTCAACATAACTCTAGTGTTGAGAACCCATGCTTCTGATGTATATCTTCATTCTGTCTTTCCATATACTGAAATTTTCTCTGTTGAACTTTGGACCTTCCCTCTTCATCATTAGACTGGGATCTTTACCTCAAGCGGTTAAGCTTATAACACAGAGGACCTGGAGGATGCTCTGATACCAATTGATAACTCAATGATGAGTGGATAGTACCAAACCAGTACTGAGAGGGGGGGTATGAATCAGTACAGACAAAAACACAATCTTAAACTAGTTTGTTAGCAGACACTGTGCTTCGACAGACAAACAGTAACACCGGTCTTAAACAGAGTACAACCGACAAAACCCAGAATAACTGAGACAAGCATAAACCGGTTGACACTTATCTTTTCATACATTCTAATACTTCATTTCCATTTCACCCTAGTGCATGAACAGGTAATCTACCATCAAAGATATTGTAAAGCGGAAAATCGAACCCTAGGTGTTCTCCCCCACTCCAAGGAGAAAGGGGGTCACTAGGATTGACGGTTTTCACTTAGGAGGGACTTTACATTCAAAAGAGGGGTTGAAACCCACAAGATCCAATCCCACACAATGCAGAATTGGATTCTAAATGAGTTTCAAGGGTTGAGACATCAAGGATACCCTCTTTTGTAAAGAATGTAGATAGAAAGATTGAACTAGGAATGCATGCAAAGTAGGAAAGATTCGCTCATAAATAGAGATAGGGATATGGGATGAAGCTGTGGACCTGGAATTAGCAGTAAAATGTCGAGATGATGCTATTCTGCAAATTCGGGCAAAAGTTGAAGGGACGATGGCGCCCGGCGTGCACACGGTCCTCCGAAAAATCCGCGAAACAAAGGGGGATCTGTTCATCTCTGCACAAGGGTTCCAGATCTTCAATTACAGCCGCATACCTACAACCTACACATAGAAAAGAGAGGATGATTGGGGGGTTAGGGATTAGGGGTTTGCCTTTAGGTCAAACCCTGGTTTTGGAATTAACCAAGAAATGAGAATGCTGTAAATGTAAATGTTTGTAATGTAAACAAGTACTGATACCTTGTTGTAAGAATGTTTGTATTCTTACATGCGAAGGTGTAATGTTGTTGTATGTTGTATGTGATCTCCTCTTCAATGGTTGAATCCTTGTCTTGAATGCAACCCTTAGCCTTGAATGGAGACTTAGAATGCTCAATTGCTTGAAGGAATGCTTGAATGCTTGAATGTTTGAATATCGCTTCCGCCTCTTGCTTGCATATATTTTCTTCCTTTCTTCTTGCCTTTTTTCTACCTCCTCAAATGGGAGGGGAAATGTAGTTTATATACTTGTCAATTAGGGCTGATAGACTGATTTTTCCGACCTTAGGCCGACCTAGAAACAATATTTTCCAATTGCAAACTTAAAGACCCGATGCCCAAAAGAGACCGGGCCCAAAATAGGGCCAGGGACCAGGGCGCTGGGCGCCATGGTCTTGGGGGACCAGGGCGCTGGGCGCTCTCGTCCCCAAAGGACCAGGGCACTGGGCACCATGGTCCCACCTCCCGGGACAGCAGGGTGCAAGGAGGATCAGGCCAGGGTGCTGAAAAATGCAGTTTTTGGTGTCGTAAATAGGTTTCGGGGTCTCCATTCAGGTTCAATGTTGCGCCGCCATCGTGAAGACCCAAATGCAGTCAAAATTGCAAGTGTCGCAATTTTAGGATGCTACATTTAGCCCCCACTTTAGCGGGAGTATAAGCGTATGCCCATACTTCCGGTAAAGTACAAGGAAACAACATTGAAAGACTTTCACCACGTCAAGAAGGCAAGATATACCAAGCCCCCAGTGGACTAAGGAGCTTACGACTTCGATTGACAAAGTAAAAGGGAAGATCACGAGGGAGAACCATGACTGTCATTTGTAAGGTTCCCTCACTATGAGTCATGCCAAAAAGATATCAAAAATTTTCAAGGCAAAGCTAAATTTGTCAAGAAATTTTCAAGTATCTTGAAGAGATATGAACAGGGTGTATGCCCCCCTACGTTAAAGCAATCGCACACGCCTCATCGGGGGTGATTGCTTTAAGGTAGTGATACATATAGGAAATGAGAAGGAAAGGAACACGTTATCACAAGGATTTAGCCCCCAAGTGTGAGATAAGCCCAAGGATAATAGACACAAAACAAAAAGCACGAGGTGACTTCGCTTTCCTTGGGGTCAGTATGCTGTATGATCATTCATGTATATCATATGTATGTACGCATAATTTTTCTTCATTCCCCAATCAAGGAAGGTCACCTAGAAGAAGGGAACACATGTATCTTTTGAGTCAACATGAGAGAGACCAAAAGAGGTCGCAATGCTTTGCATCGTCCTCAAGTAGACAACACTAAGGACAACAAATAGAAGAATGAGAATAACACATAGAAGAAGTAACAAAAGAGAGGAGGAAAGAGTCTGCTATGCTAATGAACTAGTCTAGCACGTCATCTACCCCCCAATCTTGCTGATCAATGTTTCGGGAAGGTAGGGAACACGCTAGAGGAGGAACATCCAACATAGCAGATGGAGCTATCACAAGATCCAAACAAGGGCTATGTTCATGTTCCAAGCCACGTTGTTCTTGTCTAGGAGCTAGGATAAGTGCTTTAGAAAATTCGTTAGATAAATGGTTATCAACATCAACATATTCATATTCACTATCAGAATGAAAAGAAGTAACATTTTCATCATGAATAACATTTTCATCTATATCATCATCAAGATTTATAAAAATAGGATCTTTAACTCACACAGGATCAAGACCATCATGCATCTTATGTTTAGGAGATTTTGGCTCAATTTCTGGTTGAGGAGAAAATGGAATAATGCTAGCTGAAGGTGTTTTTGGGGATTGCAAAGTTTGAGAAGCAGCTTCCTGAGCTCTAAGATGACGCTTTCGTCGGTGTTCACGTGCAGAACGATTTCGTCTAGTCTTAGTAGGAAGTTGAGAAGATTGAGGAGGAGGAATGTTCTCATCCTTATCACTTGGGTGTTTAGGTTGTGGTCTCTTAGGTTGGATAATAGGAGAAGAAGAAGGTCTCTTCTCTCTATAAAAAGAAAGAGGAGGAACTGCTCCATATAAAGGAAGAATATTTGATTTAGGAAGGAGACCAAGTCCATCATGACGAGGAGGTATAGGTCTACTTTTAGAAAGTTTATTAGGCATAGACATAGTCACATCCATAGGGATGGGTTGGGAATCTTCTTGAGGAAAGACATTAGTTTTATCTTTCAAAGGAAGACCTTCCTTCACAAGAATGATAGGAATATCAAGTTTGGGTGTTCTAGGTTCACTTAGAGATAGGATCATATCTTTTTTCCACTTTTGATAAGATTTGAAAAGATGATCACTTCGCGGTGGAAGAGATTGGAATTGTTTAGGCCAAAAGTAATCAATAGGAATACTAGAAGTTCTTTCAGCTAGTTTAAAGAGACTATGATTGACAGTAACAACTTCACCATTATGGGGAAATTTCAAACACTTGTGAATAGGAGAAGTAATAGCTTTCATGGAAGATAGCCAAGGATAGCCTAGCTTCACACAAAATTGTTCGGACGATGGAATAATAGCAAAGTTCACATCAAGGGATTTATTATGGACCTCAATAGGTAATGTAATAGAACCAATTGCAGGAGAAGAAAATGTATCAAATAATTTCACAACCACATTTGTTTCGTCATAGATCACTTGATTCAATTGCAAAGTAAAAAGAAATTCTTCAGTAATGATATTAACCATGCAAGAAGGATCAATAAGCACTCCACGGCAAGGTGTATTCTTGACTTTTGCAACTATATATAAAGGACCATCAGGTGCCCTGATAGTTTCACTGGAATCAAAGGTGATGGAAGGTTCTTTAGGGATTTTTTGCTGCTCTACAAAGTTAATCACATTCGGAGTCATAGACACAAGATCATCAGGTGAGACAGAGGAATCATTAGTATCGAACGCATTAGAGGTATGAGAAGGTGATGGATCAGTAAAAATCTTAAGATTTTGGTTAGGAGGAGCTACAGATGTGTTGCCTTTATCATTCACAACAGAAACAGAGATAGTATTATTATCAATCAAATCTTGAATTTTACCCTTTAAAGCAAAACATTTTTCAGTATCATGCCCAGGTTGACGATGAAATTGACAAAAAGATTTGTTATCAAAATAGGGTGAATTAACCTTTGTAGGATCTATTTGCCTTATAGGAGGAAGAGTAAGCACATTTTGTTCCAATAACTTATTCATAATACTATGCAATGATTCATTCAAAGGAGTAAACTTTCTTTCTTTCTTGAAAAACTTAGAAATAGGAGGCACACCTGATGCTGCATTCACATTGTTGTTGATGTTTTCATTGAATTTAATGGACTCTCTGTTCGGTTTAAACTTCCCAAATGGTTGTTGACTACTATCACCCTTATCACTCGGAGCCATAGGATTTGCTTGTTCCATTTGACTCACAGTCAGTTGATAATTGTGAAGAGTTGCACACAACTGTTGGAAAGAAGTAAACTCAGAAAACAGAAGTTTTTCTCTAATATCTTTTTGCAAATTAGAAATAAAGATTCTTTGAACATCATTGTCAGGCACTGGAAAAGAAATTTGAGCATACAAATGCTTATATCTACCAATGAAATCAGTCACTTTTTCTTTAACACCTTGTTTACAATGCATTAAATCAATCAAAGTAACTTTAGGACTTATATTGTTTTGAAATTGTTGAATAAAAGCATTTGCAAGTTGTTCGAAAGAAGTAATAGAATAAGAAGGCAACGAGCAATACCATTGTAGGGCTTTGTCTCTTAATGTTCTAGTAAACAGTTTTGCAAGCAACCTTTGGTCATAAGCAAAATCAGTACATATTGTTTGAAAGGTCTTAACATGTGTTAGAGGATCACCTTTACCATTGTAAAGCTCCAATTGTGGGAGTTCAACATGCTTAGGGGGAATAGCTCGAACAATGTCAAGAGAAAGTGGGCTCGCAATATCAAATGTGGGCACACTAAACTTAGATTGATTCATAGAGGCAATTTGTTGCTATAAAGAAGAGATAGTTTGTGCAAGATTGTTAATGGTTGCTTCAGTCGAAGAGTTCATATTAGACGTGTTAGATTGAGATGGAGGTATTATTTTATTGAAAGAAGGTATTGATTGAGAGTAAGGTGGCGGGACACTATGATAGTTAGTCATAGGAGATGATTGGAAAGGAGGAACACTACAAGGAGGAATGGAATGATTAAATGAATTGCCCCCTTGCGCCAAATTCATTTGTGGAGATGTAATAGGAACACTCATTGCAGGAATGAATGAAGAAGTCGGATTAAATGAAGGAAGAGGGTTAATTGAAGAAGAAGGATTGCCCCCATGACTGGTGATCATAGGTGGAATGTCTTGTATTGAAGTAGTCATTATGTTTGATGTAAAAGTAGGTATACTAGCAATAGAAGTTGTCAAAGGAATAGAATGATTGACTTGAGTAGGAGGTTGTGTATAACCCAAAGTTTCAACACAACTCTTCATAGGCATCACATTTGAATCCACAATGTGTGCAATACCACGCAAAATATCAATTCCATTCTTATCATTTTGAACCATACATTTTAGACCCTCAATTAAGGGAAGAGCTTGACTATCAGGGTATTCTTGAGACATCCATTGTCGAAAATCATCAAATTGGTTATCCAATTTCGAAAGTTGTTCTACAGAAACCTCATGGAGAGCTTCTTCATCATTAAGAGGATTAGAGGAATTACCCGTGTCCTCGTTAAATAGTCCGTTCAAATTAGGTTCCATCTCCTCAGTAATTAAACCTTGGAAAGACTTAATTCTAAGGCTTCGTCTAACGGGAATAGTATAAGTAGGGCTTATTGTTGTAAAACTCATGCACTAAAGAAAGAGAGAAAATTTTGAATCTTAGAGGTAGCAAATTTCAGTAAAATCAGCCAATCTCCTAGATTTAAGCTGTTAAATGCAATCAGGACAATCTCCCGAAATTTCGGAAAAAATGTCCGGGACCATGGCGAACGGAGTGCACACGGTCCTCGCAACTTTTTTCAAAATTTTTAGGGATGAAAGTTATGATGATTGTAAAGCTAACCTAAAAAAATTGAGTGATTTTACGATCTGTAGATAGGCCAAATTAAAGTTGCAATCTCAAAATTGAACCCTACCAAGATTGTTGAAAAATGCAAAAATTTGAATTTTGAAAAAGAGAGGGAAACTGAAATTTTGAATTTTATGATTTTAGAGGGAATACTAAAAGCAATGCAGGTTTTGAAATTTAAAAATTGACTCAATTTCATGCAAAATTCAATTTTGAAAGTGGAAATCAAGGTTGTTGCAATTAAACATTTAATTTCAAAAGTCACAAACTGCAAGAATTTGAATAAAGCACTGAAATTTTGAATGAATGCCAACACACTTTTCAGATTTAGGATAGTAAGAAGCACAATTTTGACATGAATTTCAATTTCAACAATTTTTGAATGATTAGAAGCCTTAATCCAAGTAATCACTAGACCAACTTTGACTTTAATTTTGAAAGTGTTAGAATTGATGAAATCAGCCAAAATTCTGGATTTTAGCAGAAAAATACAATAAGATCTAGCTCCCAAAATTTTGGAAAAAATGTCGGGGACAATGGCGCCCAGGGTGCACACAGTCCTCGCAACTTTTTTCCAAATTTTCAAGGATGAGAGATATTATGATTTTTTTGCGGAATCCAAAGTTACAGCCGATTTGGAGGTGTTTTGATCAGTGAAATCATCAGTCCAAGGCTGAATCAAGAGGGTTTTAAAAATTAGGGTTTTGACACTTAACCACTTAATTTTCAAAATTAAAGCACAGATATGATTTGACAATTTGCAGTAGAAGGGTAGATCTGAAACAAGCATTAACGATTAAACATTTCACAAGCTCAATTACTAAAAAGAATATTTTAGGGTTTTTTATGCAATTAACCTCTAAAATTTGCAAAAGATCAAACATGAAAATGTAACTAAGGAAGCAAATTTTTCAGATCTAACCATGAATAATCAGAATTAGGATGTTCACGTCGGGTTCACCAAAATGTAAAGTGGAAAATCGAACCCTAGGTGTTCTCCCCCACTCCAAGGAGAAAGGGGGTCACTAGGATTGACGGTTTTCACTTAGGAGGGACTTTACATTCAAAAGAGGGGTTGAAACCCACAAGATCCAATCCCACACAATGCAGAATTGGATTCTAAATGAGTTTCAAGGGTTGAGACATCAAGGATACCCTCTTTTGTAAAGAATGTAGATAGAAAGATTGAACTAGGAATGCATGCAAAGTAGGAAAGATTCGCTCATAAACAGAGATAGGGATACGGGATGAAGCTACGGACCTGGAATTAGCAATAAAATATCGAGATGATGTTGTTCTGCAAATTCGGGCGAAAGTTGATGGGACGATGGCGCCCGGCGTGCACACGGTCCTCCGAAAAATCCGCGAAACGAAGGGGGATCTGTTCGTCTCTGCACAAGGGTTCTAGATCTTCAATTACAGCCGCGTACCTGCAACCTACACACAGAAAAGAGAGGACGATTGGGGGGTTAGGGATTAGGGGTTTGCCTTTAGGTCAAACGCTGGTTTTGGGATTAACCAAGAAATGAGAATGCTGTAAATGTAAATGTTTGTAATGTAAACAAGTACTGATACCTTGTTGTAAGAATGTTTGTATTCTTACATGCGAAGGTGTAATGTTGTTGTATGTTGTATGTTGTATGTGATCTCCTCTTCAATGGTTGAATCCTTGTCTTGAATGCAACACTTAGCCTTGAATGGAGACTTAGAATGCTCAATTGCTTGAAGGAATGCTTGAATGCTTGAATGTTTGAATATCGCTTCCGCCTCTTGCTTGCAAATATTTTCTTCCTTTCTTCTTGCCTTTTTTCTACCTCCTCAAATGGGAGGGGAAATGTAGTTTATATACTTGTCAATTAGGGCTGATAGACTGATTTTTCCGACCTTAGGCCGACCTAGAAACAATATTTTCCAATTACAAACTTAAAGACCCGATGCCCAAAAGAGACCGGGCCCAAAATAGGGCCAGGGACCAGGGCGCTGGGTGCCATGGTCCCACCTCCCGGGACAACAGGGTGCAAGGAGGATCAGGCCAGGGTGCTGAAAAATGCAGTTTTTGGTGTTGTAAACAGGTTTCGGGGTCTCCATTCAGGTTCAATGTTGTGCCGCCATCGTGAAGACCCAAATGCAGTCAAAATTGCAAGTGTCGCAATTTTAGGACGCTACAGATATATATATAAATAACTAGATCAACAAGATTCACCGCTTTATAGAAAACAACATATCATCACATGAAACAGACATCACATATGACACACATATTTTTCACGTGGAAACCCAACTGGGAAAAACCATGGTGGGGATGAATACCCACAAGCTTGTTTTTGAACTCTTTAGAAGTCCGCTCTGTTAGGAGCCTTGTCCGGTTAAAGACTAATACAATAGGTTCTCTTAGGAACCGATCCCGTTAGGGATCACCCGGTTAAAGGTTACCTTGTTAGAGGATTTCAAGAACTCAATGGTTTTGAGTCACCCTATTAAAGGATTTATAGTAAGCCGATTAAAGCTACCCTGTTAAGGGATTTCCCAACTGTTGAAGTGGTTAGAGATCAATAGGTATTACAATGATCCAGTAACAACACTCAATGCCAATGCAGATCCGCTTTAGCTCCTCTTCACCTTCTACACTTACACTCTGTAGGTATCACTTCTCTCCTCTGGTCTGGCAAGAATCATGTATCTCTTCTCTTGGATACACACACATAACTTTTTCCAACAACCTCAGAAAGAAACACAACATCGACCTTATAGGAAACAGATAGGTCGGTAGCATAAACCCTAAACCCTAAACCTGTTAGGTTAAGTAATTCAAACGGTTCAATCCTGATCATTGAGCACATTGCATTAAATGCAATAGTCTTGATCCAATCTCAAGATGTTATCCATCATTTATTTTCCACCGATTTCATGGCGGCTGATAACCCATCACACATTATCACCGTTTATAGACTTCGCACATTCCCGAGGTAGATGGGAACAATCTCCTTCATGCAAGATCCTTCATGCGCACAAGGCTGTCATGGCAACATGATCTGTTCTTCGTTACAATGCTAACTCATCACACAAAGTCATCGGTTGAGCCACACAGGCTTGAAGCATTTCAACCAGAAACCCTAAAGTTGAGACTACCAACCGGTAGTCATACAAAGCTTCCATGTGCCGATTCCCATAACCATATGCTGATTCACCTTGAACAAACACACCACTTCACTTTGGCACAAATGTTGGTTCACAATGTTATACCGGTTCTCTTCTCTTCATCATATTGACATCAATGACAACACACAATGTCATTATGTCCTCATATCGATTCACATAATGCCAACAAAAACCACAGTGGGAAACCTTACCCACAATCAAATGATACTACTGCAGATAGTATGTGTATACAATAGGGGGTCTGCACATGCAGAAAGGCCAAGCGCCTAGATCTCACTGCTCAAACACAAATACGAGTCACACTGACTATAATTGGATGGTTAAATCCAATAATGATGTACTGCTCAAAATAACATCTTCATATGCTAGATTCAGTACCGGTTCAGTTCTGATATGTCTTAACAAATCCTAACTTCAACCTTCAAATGATGTCTGCGTGTATAGCTTTGCTTATTCTCGCATATACCTTATTACAATCCTTATCACATTCACCTCTCTCACTCTTTCTTCGATCAAATAAGATCTTACATATATACTGAAGCCTAGGACCAAAATGTATAGGTCGGCTTTAAAAAAGACATTACAATAAAAATAATTTACAAGTAAAACAATAACCGATGCAATATTTGATTCAACATGTCGGCTTAATGTATTTACAACAATAATAAATTGTCTCCATAGCGTGTCGTGCTGATCTGGAATAGATAAGCCTGTCGGTACTTATCCTAGACCTATTTGTTGGTAACAACAAATATGCAAACACGAATATACCAATGAACAAATCTTAAAGACAAAGTGTCCAAACGATCTTCGACATAACCAAGTGTTTTCCATGTCATTCCAAGTGTCGGTGAACAATATATCCTGTCGGTGGACAAGATACCAGTGACTGTGCATAAGTCACTTGCTTGCCGGTTAACATTGCCAATTCAGTAGGCTGACGAGAGATAAGTGTTGACATCAATGACAAAATAATATCAACATATCCAAAATACCAACAATGTTAAGGGGTCATATGGTGTCCTAAGGGGTCGTAGGACACAATATGACCCCTTAGGACACCATAGGACCCATAATGACCTAATATGGTGTCATAAGGTGTCGTATGTTGTCCTTAGGGGTCATATGGTGTCCCATGTCCCATTAGGACACCATATGACCCCTAACAACACAATTTGTTGTCTTAAGGGGTCATATGGTGTCCTAAGGGGTCGTAGGACACAATATGACCCCTATGGGCACCATGTGACCCATAACGACCCAATATGGTGTCATAAGGAGTTGTATGTTGTCCTTAGGGGTCATATAGTCTCCCATGATGCCTTAGGACACCATATGACCCATAACGACACAATTTCATGTCTTAAGGGGTCATATGGTGTGCTAAAGGTTCGCAAGACACAATATGACCCCTTAGGACACCATAGGACCCATAACAACCCAATATGGTGTCTTAAGGGGTCATATGGTATCCTAAAGGGTCGCAAGACACAATATGACCACTTAGGACACCATAGGACCCATAACGACCCAATATGGTGTCATAAGGGGGCGTATGTTGTCCTTAGGGGTCATATGGTGTCCCATGACCCATTAGGACACCATATGACCCCTAACGACATAATTTGGTGTCTTAAGGGGTCATATGGTGTCCTAAGGGGTTGTAGGACACAATATGACCCCTTATGACACCATAGGACCCATAACGGCCCAATATCATGTCTTAGGGGGTCATATGGAGTCCTAAGGGGTCATAGGACACAATATAACCCCTTAGGACACCATATGACCCATAACGACACCATATGGTGTCATAAGGGATCATATGACCCATAACGACACCGTATAGAGTCGTAAAGGGTCAAATTATTTCCTAAGGGGTCATATGGTGTCTTAAAGGGGTAATATGACACAATATGACCCCTTATAATACAATATGACCCATAACGACACAATTTGGTGTCTTAAGGGGTTATATGGTGTCCTAAGGAGTTGTAGGACACAATATGACCACTTAGGACACCATAGGATCCATAACGACCAAATATGGTGTCTTAAAGGGTCATATGGTGTCCTAAGGGCTCGTAGGACACAATAAGACCCCTTAGGATACCATAGGACCCATAAAGACCCCACATGGTGTCATAAGGGGTCATATGTTGTCCTTAGGGGTCATATGGTATCCCATGACCCATTAGGACACCATATGACCCCTAACGACATAATTTGGTGTCTTAAGGGGTCATATGGTGTCTTAAGGGGTTGTAGGACACAATATGACCCCTATGGACACCATATGACTCATAACGGCCCAATATGGTGTCATAAGGGGTTGTATGTTGTCCTTAGGGGTCATATGGTGTCCCATGACCCCTTAGGACACCATATGACCCATAATGACACAATTTCATGTCTTAAGGGGTGATATGGTGTCCTAAGGGGTCGTAGGACACAATATGACCCCTTAGGACACCAAAGGACCCATAACTACCCAATATGATGTTCTAAGGGGTCATATGGTGTCCTAAGGGGTCGTAGGACACAATATGACCCCTTTAGGACACCATATGACCCATAACGACCCAATATGGTGTCTTAAATAATCATATAGTGTCCTAAGGGGTCGTAGGAGACAATATGACCCCTTAGGACACCATATGACCCCTAACGACACCATATGGTGTCTTAAGGGGTTATATGACCCATAACGACAATGTATAGAGTGGTAAAGGGTCATATTGTGTCCTGAGGGGTCATATGGTGTCTTAAAAGGGTCATATGACACAATATGACTCCTTAGGACACAATATGACCCATAACGACACAATTTGGTGTCTTAAGGGGTTATATGGTGTCCTAAGGGGTTGTAGGACACAATATGACCCCTCAGGACACCATAGGACCCATAATGACCCAATATGGTGTCTTAAGGGGTTATATGGTGTCCTAAGGGGTTGTAGGACACAATATGACCCCTTAGGACACTATAGGACCCATAACGACCTAATATGGTGTCATAAGGGATCGTATATTGTCCTTAGGGGTGATATGGTGTCCTATGACCCATTAGGACACCATATGACTCCTAACGACACAATTTGGTGTCTTAAGGGGTCATATAGTGTCCAGAGGGGTTGTAGGACACAATATAACCCCTATGGACACCATATGACTCATAACGACCCAATATGGTGTCATAAGGGGTAGTATTTTGTCCTTAGGGGTCATATGGTGTCCCATGACCCCTTAGGACACCATATGACCCATAACGACATAATTAGGTGTCTGAAGGGGTCGTATGGTGTCCTAAGGGGTCGTAGGACACAATATGACCCCTTAGGATACTATAGGACCCATAACAACCCAATATTGTGTCAAAAGGGGTTGTATGTTGTTCTTCAAGGTCATATGGTGTCCCATAACCTTGTAGGACACAATATGACCCATAACAACACAATTTGGTGTCTTAAGGGGTCATATGTCATCCTAAGGGGTCGTAGGCCACAATATGACCCCTTAGGACACCATAGGACTCATAAAAACCCAATATGGTGTCTTATGGGGTCATGTAGTGTCCTAAGGGGTTGTAGGTCACAATGTGACCCTTTAGGACACCATATGACCCATAACGATACCATCTAGTGTCATAAGGGGTCATATAACCCATAACGACACCGTATAGAGTCGTAAAGGGTCAAATTATGTCCTAAGGGGTCATATGGTGTCTTAAAGGGTTCATATGACACAATATGGCCCCTTAGAATACAATATGACCCATAACGACACAATTTGGTGTATTAAGGGGTTGTAGGACATAATATGACCCCTTAGGACACCATAGGACCCATAATGACCCAATATGGTGTGTTAAGGGGTCATATGGTGTCCTAAGGGGCCGTGGGACACAATATGACCCCTTAGGACCCATAATGACCTAATATGGTATCATAAGGGATCGTATGTTGTCCTTAGGGGTCATATGGTGTCCCATGTCCCATTAGGACACCATATGACCCCTAACAAGACAATTTGTTGTCTTAAGGGGTCATATGGTGTCCTAAGGGGTTGTAGGACACAATATGACCCCTATGGACACCATATGACCCATAATGACCCAATATGGTGTAATAAGGGGTCGTATGTTGTCCTTAGGGGTCATATGGTCTCCCATGACCCCTTAGGACACCATATGACCCATAACGACACAATTTAGTGTCTTAAGGGATCATATGGTGTGCTAAAGGGTTGTAGGACACAATATGACCCCTTAGGACACCATAGGACCCATAACTACCCAGTATGGTGTCTTAAGGGGTCATATGGTGTCCTAAGGGGTCGTAGGACAAAATATGACCCCTTAGGACACCATAGGACTCATAACGACCTAATATGATGTCATAAGGGGTCGTATGTTGTCCTTAGGGGTCGTATGGTGTCCCATCGTTATGGGTCCTATGGTGTCCTAAGGGGTCATATGGTGTCCTTAAGGGTCATATGGTGTCCCATGACCTATTAGGACATTATATGACCCCTACCGACACAATGTGGTGTCTTAAGGGATCATATGGTGTCCTAAGGGGTTGTAGGACACAATATGACCCCTTAGGACACCATATGACCCATAACAACCCAATATGGTGTCATAAGGGGTTGTATTTTGTCCTTAGGGATCATATGGTGTCCCACGACCCCTTAGGACACAATATGACCCATAACGACACAAGTTGGTGTCTTAAGGGTTCATATGGTGTCCTAAGGGGTCGTGGGACACAATATGACCCCTTAGGACACCATAGGACCCATAATGACCCAATATGGTGTCTTAAGGGGTCATATGGTGTCCTAAGGGGTCGTAGGACACAATATGACCTCTTTAGGATACCATATGACCCTTAATGACACCATATGGTGTCATAAGGGGTCATATGACCCATAATGACACCGTATAGAGTCATAAAGTGTCATATTGTGTACTAAGGGGTCACATGGTGTCTTAAAGGGGTCATATGACATAATATGATCCCTTAGAATACAATATGACCCATAACAACACAATTTGGTGCCTTAATGGGTTATATGGTGTCCTAAGGGGTTGTAGGACACAATATGACCCCTTAGGACACCATAGGACCCATAATCTCTCTCTCCCCCTCCCCATCTCTCTCTCCCTTACCCGTCCCCCTCCCCATCTCTCTCTCCCTTACCCCTCCCCCTCCCCATCTCTCTCTCTCTCTCTCTCTCTATATATATATATATCCCCTATCTCTCTCCCCTAATCTCTCTATCTCTCTCTCCCTTTCCCCTCTCTCCCTTTCCCTTCCCCCCCTCTCTCTCTCTCTCTCTCTCTCCTCTCTTTCCCTCTCCCTCCCTCTCCCCTCTCTTTCCCCCTCCCTCCATCTCTCTCTCTCTCTCTCTCTCTCTCTCTCTCTCTCTCTCTCTCTCTCTCTCTCTCTCTCTCTCTCCCTAATATAAATTAATATATATAAACAATAGATTAATTATGTGCAAATTTAGTTAGTGAATTTACTTATTAAAATCGGATATCTGATTTTTGTAGTACAATTTTCAAATTTCAAATTTTGGCTCAAGAATGCTTTGGGATTTAGCTTGGAAGTGACAAGCCTAGAAAGTCAACTGAAAAAACGTGTTTTTTAGTATTCCTTGATTTTCCAAACTTTACACTGGTGGTTGATGACTTTTTTTGTAGCCAAAATTGATAAAACGAAAAGGGTATTTTAAGGACGTTCTCATCTTTCCAACAATATAAGGCTTGTCTTATTTTGACTTTAATAAATAATTATATTTATGTTCTAATTGAATTCTGACAATAGTCATGCTTGATAGATTGATTCAAAAACACTCATAACTTTCAAATGGTATAACATTTTTTGAATCTGAAACATGCATCACATCCTATGCTTCGTCTACTATGGGGAAATTTCATAAGGTTTTTACCAAGTTAAGGTGGTCAGACGTAGGAGTTTCTGAATTTCTGAAAAGCTGTAGAAACAAATTCATAAATAATTATTTACTTTATCAAAAATTATAAAAAAATATGTGTCACATCCGGACATGAGTCTGATACTTATATTATAAATATTATAAAAAAACAGTATGATTTGATTGTGATTAGGGTGGTCAAACATACGTCTACTTATCTTTTTCCTGAAATTTTAGTACTATTGCATTTGAAATTTGAAATTTTCATCAAATAGGATTTTTTTTTTCGAAAAACAACTAGTAGCTTAGAAACTACATTCAATTTTCTATAGATTCTCTTCTTACATATTTTAAAAATAATGTTCACAACTTATTCAAATTTTCATGTCAAGTTGTATAACTCCGATTTTCTAAAATTTCATTGCCACTTAAGGGCTTGTTTTGGCACACCATGATCCTGCACATACCCACTTAGAACTCTTATATTTTAAGAAGCTATCCTTTTTACAAAACTTGTTGTTTGCATTCATTTATATTTTGCAATCTAAATAAAAATTACCTTTACTTGTGAACCATTATTTGCATGCCCATTAAAAATTATACAATTACTAGTATTAATATCTATATTCATATACAATTACTAGTATTAATATCTATATTCATAGCCATGATCACCTAGACAAATTCTCATCTTATTGTTTGAAAAAAAGAAAACATTAAATTATTATTTTTCTTTGACAGGAGAACAAAAATAAAAAAGCACACTTTATTTATTAAAAATCCTCTGATTATTGTGAATTTATTAACTAGTATATCTTAATAAATAAATCAATCGTAATTTTGCAATCAATCTTTAAAATAAAACTCATCAAAATTATTGATATTCACATGGGCACATAAAAGTTGGTAAAATTATATGACTTAAAAAATTGAGTCTTAAGGTTAAATCTTTTTGCAAAGCCAACATGTATTGACAACACACTAAACACATGTTTACATGACTCCAACTAAACCAATAGTTATCATATATTTACATTACTTCCACAATGCACACCGCCTTTTCACATAATTTTCTTTAAATCAATGATTATCGATTGTTTAAATGAAAAATATTTAAACCAAGAGTTACTAACTATTTACATCAATAGGTTTACATTAATGATTGTCATTTGTTTATGTTACATTCTTTAAATTAATGGCTATACCTTATCTCCTACAAAATATAGCTAAACTATTAAAATTAATTAAGCTAGAAACATTTTAGAAAAAAATTGAGTATAACTTTCTTTCATATCTGTTTCTAATCCAATTTTATTATTCATCATTAGGAAGAAGATAAATCGATTAAAAAACATAGAGTAAGTTCCTTATAGAGAGAGATGATCAATTTGGAATACAAGTATTATGAGGGAAAATCTAAAACCAACGAGACAAGATCATAGAAAATATTAAAAACTAAGAAATAAACTTTAAAAATAAGCAATGCAACACATTTTATAGGAGTCACAATAAAAAACATATTCATATAAACCTAAGAGGAAAATATTACATGGAAAAGAAAGAATGTGTTGTCGCCTTCAAATTTGCAAAAAAATGAAGGGCCCAAAATTTGAAATCTGTTGTTTACACTCAAAACATACCCCTGCAAAATCTACTTAAGTAACCAAATTTGAAGACCAATAATTTGAAGAAAATTGACCTTCTTGCAAAACCATCTAGGGATCATAATCACATGTCATAACTAAACATGTTTGCCAATTTTTGAAGCACTAAGTTGGAGGCTTTTGGTGAAAATATGTTGTTTGCACACTCCCAAGTCTGCAAAGTAGCCCCCTATTTGAATTAATATTTCACAACTAGAATATCAATGATAGGTGGATTGATATTATGCATTCTCGTAACATTCATTTGCTTCTTGGTCAAATAGGTCTCAGGATTGAGTTTGCTATTTTTCCCATGCCAAAAGTAAAATCAGTTTTGTTTTTTGCACTGCTTGAAACTACCAAGAGGGTCAACTTGGGAAGGCAATATTTTGACACATGTTGATCATCATGAGAAACCACTTTGTGAGAAGACTCATGCCAATTTTATATGTATGCTTGTCAATTTTCGTGGTCATTAGACTTCGTTTGATATTTTTCAGGCTTGAGTTTTTTCATGGTTTGGACTACTTCCAAAATGACATTTGGTCAACTTCCAGAATGACATTTGGTCAAAATAGCTTAGGTGGCCATCTTTGACAATGAATATCTCGCACCTCGGGATAAGTTTTGGAGAACCATTTTGTTGCCATAAATTCTTGGGTTAGATGTCTGCATTCTTGTCCAAGTTTTAGGGTTCCATGGAGAGATTTGGTCAGTTTTTAAAAGCAGATACTGAGGCTACCCAGCTTATTCTGAGTAGAATGCAAAAGATTCAAAATTTAGATTTTGTCAATCATCCATTTTATTGTTGTGTCCAAATTAGATGTGGTTGCAGTTCTAAAGTAGTTTTGGGGTGAAAGTTGTTTTAGATCGAAAAAATTATAGTCAAGTCCACAAAGGGACCCGACATGCATCTCGCATCAGGAGTTATACAGGCTTGAATTTGAATTCTTAAATGAATTGATTTAAATAATAATAGTTTTAATATTAATAGTCCATGAAGGTGATGACAGGAAAGTTTTGAATTATTTTATTTCAAGGATGATTTAAATGTGTTGTTGAAGTACAAGTAATTCTATAAATCATTTTTAAAAATGTGTGCAGAATTTCAAGAGGTAAATGGAACAATTTTATATTGTCTCGAAGAATATACCGTCACCCAGCAAGTAGAAATGGGCAATGCGGGGGGAGTGATGCGGTTGGGCGGGGGTATACCGCTATCCCGCTTATGGACCATGAGGAGGGGTGTGGATGTGTGGTGAATGCAAGAAACGCCATCACATAGCAAAACGTATGCAAAATTTTAAGAGGTAAATGGAATTAATTTATATTGTCTCGAATAGTGTACCGCCAGCCCACAAGTAGAAATGGGCAATACGGTAGAAGTGATGCAATTGGGCGGGGATAACACAGCTATCCCGTTGATAGACCCCGAGGAGAGGTGCGGGTATGCGACGAATGCATGAAACGTCATCTCTTTGCAAGATATGCACAAAACAGACTTTTTGAAATGGCTTCAGAAACCTTCAACCAAATACAATTGACAAGTGCAGAGCTCAAATCCACAACACAACACCTGTAAGCATCGTCCTAGCCACGCCATTATGGGTTCTGTCAATTAGGGAATGGATATACATTTTAAAGTTCAAGTGCTTTGGTAGACGTACATACAGAATGATGAATCATAGACGCAGCCTGTGAACTATTTGCATTATGTCATAGTAAAACGTGGAATCGCAAACAGGGTACATGAAACACTTACCAGAACGCCTCACAGAGACGCCATCTCATGAATAGATGATGACACGATGTGCATAAAATAGATTTGTTGAAAACCTTAATAAACTTTCGAACAAATACAACCAGTAGTTGTAGATGCTCTGGTAAAATGTATGGAAAACGTGGATGCAGAGACATGGCATGTGAAATGTTTGTCAAAATGTTTCAATGATATGTTATTCACATACAAGAAACATCAAATTGTTTGGAAAATTACCTACAAAGGGATGTCAACTCATGGAATGCAATGATTGCTTGATATACAAAATGAATTTGTTGAAAAGTTTTTGAAAATGCTCAAATCAAAAGCAATCGTCAGGATTTAAGACAAGTGTATGAGTAGTGACAAAGCATGCGAACTGTTTGGTAAAATGTCTCAATAAATGTGGTCTCTTAGTATGCCATGGCATTAGATAGGATATGCGCAAAATAGAATCATTCGTATCATTTGTTTCGTGCCATCCCTTGCACACAGAATGGGAGCCTTGTCATAGAGTATAAACATGTTTGAAATACAGCGATAAGGGGGATTGTTTGTCCGACATTGAAGTTGAAGATACTCTGGTAAGATGTATGCAAGGAACAGAGGCAATGCCCTCGAGTTCTTTAAAAACTGTTTTTTCAGGGAATGAAATGATGTCATAATATGCACAAAATACATTTGTTGAGAATGTTAAAAGTTCTTTCGAGAAAACACCTGAGGATATACATGTAAAATGTGGTAGTTTAGACAAGGCGTTTGAACCATGTGATAAAATATGTATAAATAATTTTGTTGGTATGTATGATAAGATTTCGTGTGTGACAGAGGACACCATGGTCCAGTTCACTGTGTATGTTTCTTTCCTAGAGATGAATCATATGCCTCTAGTTCTCAAGGTGGAACAATTAGAATTTAGCAGACTTTAAACATAAACCATGGTGTAAGTGAATGCCATGATGTAAGTGGATCAAGCAACAAAGTGAAAGTGGGTGATGATATGGTGTAGGAGATTGAAGGATTCCAATTCACATTGGAGGGTCATGCCAATGGGAAGATAGAGAGGGGTTGGTTTTTCAAGTTCCTAGGGATTGCTATAATGAAGATTAGGCAAAGCCGAAGAAACTTGGCAAGGTTAGTAAAATTAAGAGAAAATATGAAGAATCTGAACAAGGAATTATTGTGCTAATGACTAAAGGTGGACGCTGAAAGTCAGACATATTGTGCAGATATATTTTCCTACCAAGAATTATTATTTGACGAAAAAAAGTCAAAATTGTTTGCACACTGAAGACCAAGTGTTTATTGTGAAAATCATTATTTATTGTAAATGACTTTTGGGTGGATAGTTGAGTAGGTATTTGCTAGTAACTAAGCAGTTTTTCAGTTTGTAACTGAGTAGCCTGAAATTATTGTTGCCCCCTTGTTTTATAAAAAGGAAATCAAGGCTGTATGTAGGGGCTGTAAATTGGGGGATAAGAGAAAATTGAGTAGGCAATCATCTGTCTTGGAAGCGGATATATTTCACAAAGGATGAAAGTAGAGTTTGGTGCAGTGTCAATAAGTTCATGAGTATTAATGAAAATGTTGCAGAATTGTCTCCAAATTGTGTTTTCTGACTTCATATGAATCATTGATATCAAATATATTTTTGATTTTTCATTACAAGAAATTGTAATTGTGTAAATTTATATGTGGGTTCCCCTCAAGGAAAAGATTAAATTCTGTGTAGATTGCAATGAGTTGGAGGATGCAATTTGGATCAACAAGTATGGTTGTGCAGCAACATAAGGGATTGTATAAATGTCAGGCATTAATGCTAAGAGGCCCACTAATTAGAAATGATCTACAACTTGAATGTACATTCATAACCTTAATTTAACTCCACACCCATTGGTTAGGCACTGATCTATGAGACTCCTGAATCTAGTTCATAAATAATCAATGATTTAAAACTTTTTGTTCCTGCCGTTTCCTTTGTTTTTGTTTAAGTTATTTTAAATCTGAGATCTTCTTGGTGTTTAGAGAAAATAGAAATTGGATTGGGAGGAATTTATTTGCATTACCTACATCTGTTGGGATGAAGATATTTTAAATTATTTGTTCTCAGTTGAATTGCTTGAACTTGGTAGATTGTGAGACACCACTTCTCATATGCCTGAGAACCATCCACATTGCCAGGTCTGAAAACTAGTGTCCATCATATGTTTATCATTTAATTAGACTTTTATATAGGTATACTCTACTATGTCTTACTGAGATTTAAGTGCAGAAGGCCTGCCTTGTTCGTTGGTCTTTCTTGTCCTCAATTTGTTGATAGTGTTGGCCCAATATCCTAAACTCCCAATCTCATGGTTTAGGTATTGTGCATCTCCTTAGGATTGAGGATTGCAAGAAAAAGAACAAACAAAACAAACAAATTGGTGACTTTGTTGGGTAGACAAGTTCTAAATTCATTTGGGGAGAGTTTACAAGTTGAGTGATTTGAAATTTTGTTTCAGATACAGAAGAATTGCAGCCCTAGAAGATTTATTGCAGTAGTTGTGAAGAGATGATTGAAAGACTCTGCCGTAGGAGAAGACCCAGAAGAAAATAAAACTCATTCCTCTTTGGAAGGGGTGGCTACCCTATTAAAGAGAACCTGATAAAGAATGTGA
This sequence comes from Cryptomeria japonica, assembly GCF_030272615.1. Classification (NCBI taxonomy): domain Eukaryota; kingdom Viridiplantae; phylum Streptophyta; class Pinopsida; order Cupressales; family Cupressaceae; genus Cryptomeria; species Cryptomeria japonica. The sequence goes on from NC_081406.1 coordinate 226,847,024, forward strand.
AAGTGTCTTAGATTTGTAATATTTTTAGTCAAAAGGAAAGGTTAAAAGTTGCTGCAAATTGTTATATAAGGCGTGTATTGTAATTCTTTTTCGCCCTTTACAAATTGTAATACTAAGGAAGAATCACAATAGCAACAGTTATGCTCTCAAAAGGGACCATTTTTCTTGAATTATACAAGCCACTTGATTTCAAAAATGTTCATAGTTATCCTCATCAAGTCCCATTGAGTGTTAAAATCTATTTGCCTAAGTTTAATGGAAGCAAATCAGAATCAACATGTAGACATCGATAGGAGTTCATTGATTTGATAGTTGGCTGTCATGTTCATGAAGAGGATGTTGATTTAAATGATTGGTTTTCCAACCTGGCCATGCATTGCATAGCTTCATGGAATGAACCTGTGAGTACTTTTATGCATCAATTTGATGAGAAAAATAAAGAGAATTTGCTCATTCAAGAAGATAATCTAAATTGTATAAAGAAATTAGAATGTTGCATATCCCCTTTAGATGCATTCTTTAGTATGGTGAGTCATAAAGGAGAATCTGTAAGAGATTTGTTTGAAAGAACATTGAATACTTATATGCGAATGCCCATTAATGTGAGGCCTGATGAATCTGTGTGTGTTGAGTTGTTCATGAGGATATATGAACCTAATTCAATCTATTGGTCTTAGTTTTCAAAGCCGACTACTCTTGATCAGGTATGTGAATTGATTGGTGTCATAGAGAGGATTAAGTATGAAAATTCCAACAATGCTAAACTTCATAATGCAAATAATGGTAATATCATTAATAGATGTGAGGAGAATAATGACACAATGCAACTAGTATGAGAACCATGTGCAAATGAAAGTTGCAGCTATAGTGTTTCAGGTGCAAATGAAGATGAGTTTGTGGAAGGGCAACTCATGCCTGTGAAGACGGATTGCAATGATGAGGATTTTGTTGATAATATGCCACATAAAAATCTCCCCTACTTTGTTGATAAGAAAGAAGAATGCAGTAACAATAAAGTAAGTGAAGAGGTATGTATATCTGAAAATCATGTTTAGATTTGTTTAAGCCCATCATATGATGAAATGATAAGAAAATCAGATGATATCTTGCCAAGGCATATCTCAATGTGATCTGCATGTGTTTTCAAGTCTGTTCTATGATGAAGGTGTAGCATTTTCAAATGATTAGGAAAATGTATCGGCTTGTGAGGCAAATAACTATGTTGATGAGTACAATACATCTAATTTGTTACTTTTGAATGATTCTGAGTCTGGAGGTGATGTGGAAGCTAATGAAAATAGAGAATCCATCATTCATGGGGTGAGTGAAGAAGCATGTTCACTTAGTAGTGAACAAATTTCAGAATTGTTGACTGTTGAATATAAGAGATATATACATGAGAATGGTTCTAAAATCTCATGCCCAACACACGTTTGTATTGATAGTGATGGTACTTTTTGTTGTGCAAAGTATGCCACCTATGTGTCTGATCTTCCCTCATCATGTGGATTAGTTAGCTTGCAGGGTAATTGTGAATACGAATCTAAAGAAACACTATTTAACTATGGTAATAATAACTATGATGAATCTAAAAATGTCTATGTTGATATGATTTGAGACTTTCATTTCAATAAAAGACAAAAAAACTAATGATTGTGAGGTTCATTGCAGCAATACTCCCAGGTAGGAAGTTTCAAATGCAGATTTGTGTGAGGGTATACCCTTTGATTCAGATGAACTTCGTTCTAATTTTTTTGTATAGACATGAATATGGATTTGAATAATAGATTAGATTGTGATTTAAATCAGAAATGCATATTTCTTTTGAACCATGGGATGTTGATGATTTGAATAATGTTAAATCTGCGATTTGTTGATTCTAATGATGAAGTTTAGGGTTTAATACTATGTGAGCAAGCCACATGTGATGTTGAAGATGATATTTTTAAATCTAATGTTGAATTATTTGATAGTGCTAACATTGATGACAGAAGATGTCAAATGCAATTTGATTGGTTTTGCTTTCTGTTTCAGTTAGAGAGCTATCATTTAGTGAGTAACAGTGGGTATGATGAAGTAAAATGTCACAAGGAGTATGGGTCTGATTTGTTGGGTGGTTGCAACTTTTGTCTATCATATGATGATAAAATTCATCAGTGTTTACCTAATTTAAGAATGCTGCGTGTTGTAGGCTGATGACAGATGTCAGTATGTTCAATCACACAAATTTCAATGATATATCAAATTAATCTTCGTGCAACCTGATGAAAATCACTTGAGAATTTGAGAGAGGCATGCATATGCCTTTCTTTTTTGGTGGTCTTGGGCCATCAATTGTGGTTTTATTTTTTAAACATACCAATGCAGGAATCGCCAATTAATGGACAATCCTAAAATATTTCTTTTCCATGCATAGTAGCGTAGGATGCTCCCAGTTTTGGTTTCCCTTTTTGGTAGTAGCGTAGGATGCTCCCAGTTTTGGTTTCCCTTTTTGGGTGTCAGGTTTTGCTTTATGTCAATTTGGTCTTCTTCTCCTAGAGATCCATATTCTTGCTATACCTACAAGATCCATATTCTTTCTATACCTACAAGGGGCATACATCCATAGATAAAGCCACTGTTGGTGCCTTCAAATTGGGCTCACACTTTGCAATCTACTATTTACACTCAAAAAAACACCCCCGCAAAATCTGTTTTAAGTAGCCCACTTTGGGGACCAATAATTTGAAGACCTTTGAACTTCTTGCAAAACCACTTGGGGATCATACTCACATGTCATAACTATGTTTGTCAATTTTGAGACTCCGATGATTGAGTTTCATCAATTTTTGAAGCACTAAGTTGGAGGCTTCAATCATCAGTTTTTGAAGCACTAAGTTGGAGGCTTTTGGTGAAAATATGCTATTTGCAAACTTTCAAGTCTGCAAAGTAGCCATCTGTTTGAATTAATATTTCACAACTGAAAGATCATAATGACAAATGGATTGGTATTATGCATTCCCCTAACATTCATGTGCTCCTTGGTCAAGTTTCAAGGTCTCAGGATTGAGTTTTCTATTTTTATCAAGCCAAAAGTAGAATCAGTCTAGCTATTTGCACTACTTGAAACTGTCAAGAGGGTCAACTCAGGAAGGCGATATTTTGACACTTGTTGATCATCATGAGAAACCAATTTGTCAGTAGACTCATGCCACTTTTATATGCATTATTTTGACACTTGTTGATCATCATGAGAAACCAATTTGTCAGTAGACTCATGCCACTTTTATATGCATTCTTGTCAGTTCTCGCGGTTATTTGACTTTGTTTGATATTTTTTAGGGCTCAAGTTTTTCATTGTTTGGACTGTTTCTAGAACAATGTTTGGTCAAAATAGTTCAAGTGGCCATCTTTGACAATGAATATCTCACACGTGATGAGTTTTGCAGAACCATTTGTTGCATACTTGGTCAGATGTCTACATACTTGTCCAAGCTTTAGGGTTCCATGGAGAGATTTGGTCACTTTTTTAAGACAGATCCGAAGGCTACCCGACTTGCAGAAGATTCAAAATTAAGCAGTTATCCATTTCGGCATGCCTCTCACATCTGGGAGTTTAATTTCAAAAGCCAGTGAAGGTGATGCTAGGAAGGTTATGAATCATTTATTGTATAGTTGATTTAAATGTGTTGGCGAAGTAAAAGTAATTGTATAAATCACTTTTAAAAAATGTATGCAAAATTTTAAGAGGTAAATGGAATTAAAATATATTGTCTCGAAGAGTATACCGCCAACCCACAAGTAGAAATGGGCAATATGGTAGAAGTGATGCAGTTGGGCGGGGGTATACCGCTATCCCGTTGATGCACCTTGAGGAGGGGTGCAGGTGTGCGATGAATGCATGAAACTTCATCTCATTGCAAGATTACACAAAACAGACTTTTTGAAATGGCTTTAGAAAACTTCAAGCCAATGCCAAATCCACAACCCCTGTTTGTAAATGTTATTGCAATTTCCAATTCAATGAACAAGTTATATGCTAGATTGTGTATTTTCAATTTTGGTATTATTACTATGACAATAATATTATTGTATTTCTCTTCTGCAGGTCTGAAGGATGAACATTTATCAATTTCAATGTCATTCCTTTTCTTTTGAATGATGTATATGTAGCAAGGTAGCCACGATCAAGTGGCACCTTGATCGGGCATGTCCTTTAGACATGTCCGACCAAGATGTCACTTGGTCGTGACTGTCCACATATTTGCTTCGGTGTTTATGATGACTAATCAGTGCCATGTTAACAGATCAACATAAACACACCCGATAATGAATCGGTGTCAAAGCAAATGGTAATGGATCGATATGAACACACCCGATAATGAATCAGTGTCAAAGCAAATGATAATGGATCAATATAAACACACCGATAATGAATCGGTTTAAAGTAAACAATAACAATAACTGTTAGCATTATATGCTATCGGGTTAATACCTCGATAGTATATTAATGTCGATTCAGATATGAATCGACATTAATATGCTATCGGGTTACTATCCCGATAGCATTTAGATTGACGCTTAACATAGTTAAGTAGGTCGTCAATCTAATCCATCATTATCCAATATCAATATCATAATCAAGATCAAAGTTATAGTCTGATAAACATATTTAGTTTTGAAAGCATAAATCAAATAATCTAACAGAATGAAGGAGATTAACGGGTTAGGAAAATCTTATATTTGCAGAGGCTACTAATGCATTAACACTTCCTCTTAGCTTTGAAAGATAGATAAAGTAACCTGCATCACATTTCTTTTTCCATAGTGTCAGTCTCCAAGAATACATATCATCTATACATATGATATGAAGTATCATCAGGACATAATATACAAAGATAATATATCACTCTAAGCATGTGATATAGAATATCACCTAACCATGTGATATAAAAGATTCATCATTTCATTATGACAAGATATCACCTCAACACGTGATATCAGTATTGCCTAAACACGCAATACTAAGGATAAACATATGAGGATGGTTAGATCCCCATCTTATCTAGGTTGTGATATGTGCACAAACATTCTATACAAATATTTTATCACAACACCATCATGGCACATCCATGACATACCAAAGATCCAACATGATACTGGTTTAGAGAATCATAAGATCGTCACCTTATGATGTCTGCATACAAGTGTTCATAATCTGAGAGATCGTCACCTCTTAGATATAAACACAGGGGGTCAAACCCAGAATGTCCCAACATGACAAAAGAAGTTTTACACATTAAACATCTTATTAAAGCAGATCACCTTTCTATCATACCTAAACCTTTTCTGAAGTGATCAACCTCACTCTGGAAAGTGGTTTGGTCAGAATATCTGCAGTCTGATCTCCTGTGCTAACATATTCCAATTTGATCACATTTTTGTCTACCATGTCTCACACATAATGGTATGGAATCTCAATATGCTTGGATCTGTCATGAAATACTGGATTCATAGAAAGCTTTATGCAGCTCTGGTTGTCACAATGGATGACAGTGGGTTTCATAGGTTCACCAAATAGTCCCACAAGCAACTTCCTAAGCCACACTACTTCTCATGCAGCCATGGAGGTTGCAATGTATTCGGCTTAGGTGGAACTTTGTGCTACAGAAGATTGCTTTCTACTGATCCAGGATACCATCGTTGATCCCAAACTGAAGCAGCACTCAGAGGTACTTTTCCGGTCAGTCACACTTCCAACCCAATCTGAATTTGTGAATCTGTGTAGATCAAGATCAACTTTCTCATACTTGAGACCAAGACTTAAGGTGCCTTGTAAATATCTCATAATGTGTTTTACTGCAACTAGGTGTATCTCCTTTGGCTCACACATAAAATGACTCAAAGCATTTACTGCATAGTAGATATCTGGCCTTGTATTTACCAGGTACATAGGAGACCCAATCATCTGCCTATGTAGAGTGGGGTCAGTAGAAGGTGATTTTGCTGCTACTTCTTTAAGTTTATGAAGACTGGTTTCCATGGGAGCGGTCATGGGTCTGCAGTTTAGCATTCCAAATCTCTTCAGGATGTCCAAGGTATACTTGCCTTGGTTTAGAACAATGTTATCAAAATTCTGCCATACTTCCAACCCTAGGAAATAATGAAGGAATCACAAGTCCTTCATATCAAATTCTTTGGATAGCTCTTTCTTGCATTGATCTATAAGGTGATCTTCTCCTGTGATTAATAAGTCATCAACATATAAAATCAATATAAGCATATCACCTTTATTCTGTTTGTAGTAGAGATTAGGATCTGCATCATTTTTAGAGAAACCCAGTTCTGATAGATATGTGCCAAATCTTTCATACCAGGCCCTGAGGGCCTGTTTAAGCCCATATAGAGCTTTCTTGAGTCTACACACATGAGACTTTGCATGATGAATCTCAAACCCTTCAGGTTGCTCTAGGTATACTTCTTCAGATATCTCTCCATTAAGAAATGTTGTCTTTACATCCATTTGATGTACCTTCCATCCCTTTGCTGCTGCAATGGCTAGCACAGTCCTTACTGGGGTATATCTGGCTACTGGAGTAAATGTTTCTTCATAGTCTATTCCTTCCTTTTGAGAGAACCCTCTGGCTACAAATCTTGCCTTATGTTTTTCAATACTGCCATCTGCAACATGTTTGATCTTAAAAAAAGCCATTTAGAAGAAACAATAGATTTCTTAGTTGGCCTAGGAACAATCTCCCATACATCATTTTTCATTATGGATTGATACTCTTCAGACATAGCATCCTTCCATACTTGGTGTTTAAGGGCATCTGTTACATTGTTAGGTTCGTTTTTAGATAGATCATTCATAAGAGCAACATAGCTAGTGAATTTATTAGGCCTTTTGCTTTCTCTGAAGGTTCCTGAAGGAGCAGCAAACCTCTAAGCTTCTTCTACTGTTTTGGTGGCCCATAGTGGTCTTTTCTTGAGATTTCTAGGTGAGTGTTCATTTTCATCTAGATTCTCCCTTTGAAACTCAGGAGTAGGATCTTCATCTAAGTTAGAAGTAGGGACATAGATTTCAGGTTTTATGAAGTTCTGAGCTCTTTTGAAGGCTATGTCCTCCTCAAAGATTACATCCCTACTTAGTTCAATATTTCTTTGACCAGGTACATAGATTATGTAGGCTTTGGAGGTTTCACTATATCCTACAAGCAATCCTCTTTTTCCAGAATGCTCTAGTTTTAGTCTTTTTTCTTTAGGTACATGGATATAGACAGGACACCCAAATATCCTAAGGTGGTTGATATCTGGCCTAATTTTAGTGAATACTTTCTCAGGAGTTTTGTCTTCAAGATGGGAGTGAGAGCATCTGTTCTATATATATACAGCGGTGCTGGATGCTTCTGCCCAGAGATTTGAGTTAAGGTTTTGACCTAGAATCATGGCCTTGGCAGCTTCGACTATAGTCCTATTTTTCCTTTTGACTACCCCATTTTGTTGGGGGTTATAAGGTATAGTAAGCTCCCTCTTAATCCCATTATCTCTACAAAATTCTTTAAACGAATCTGATGTGTATTCTCCCCCATTGTCAGTTCTTAGGGTTTTAACTTTGTTTCCTGAGTTGTTTTCAGTTAGTGATTTAATTTCTTTAAACCTAGAGAGGATCTCTTCTGATTCTTTACTTTTCAGAAAGTAGATCCAAGTCTTCCTAGAGTAGTCATAAACAAATATTACATAATACAAGAATCCCCCTAGAGAGGATACAGACATAGGTCCGCATACATCAGAATGAACTAACTAGATAGAATTTTACTAGTTTTCCTAGTACTATTTTGGAATGTACCCTTGGTATTTTTACCTAGGGCACATCCTTTGCATGCCTCTGAATGATCTTGCTTTAACTTGGGTAGACCTGTGACAAGGTTTCCCATTGAAGATAAAACCCTAAAATTTAGATGGCCTAATCTTCTATGCCAAACTTCATTTGCATTAGTGGCTTCATGGATTAGGGCTAGGTTGGGTTCTGTGCACAGCTCATACAAATAACCCTATCTCTGTCCAATGGTCTTTGCCTTCTTGATGGAAGAGTTCTTTGGCCAAGCCAATACTCTGTTGTCCATGAATGTCACTCTGTATCCGTTATCTTCCAGTGCCGATATAGAGACTAGATTCCTTTTTATGCCGGGGACATATAGTACTCCTTCGAGCCGCAAGGATATGCCTGTCTTCAATTTGATGGTGCAGGTTCCCATTCCTTTGACTGGATGTGTGGAGTCATCTTCGATGGTTACTTCCTCATTACTTTCCTCTGTCATGGAGTCAAGTACTTCTCTAAACCCTGTGATGTTCCTGGATGAGCCACTGTCAATCACCCATGAGTTGATCTTGTTAGAAGCTTGGCTTGTGAGTGCTGAGTAGAATACATATTTTCCGGAGTCATCTTCCCCTTTAGTCTTTCCTGCTTTGGCAAATGTAGCATGTTTCTTGGTTCTTTCCGGGAACTTTGCAACATAGTGTCCGAACTAATCACATCTGTAACATTGGATGTGAGATAAGTCCTTCTTTGAAGTATTCTTACCTTGATGACCTTTTCTCTTTCTAAACTGTCTTTTCTTGTTTTGCTTGGTAGAGTTAGTGTTTAGGACTTGTAGGTCTTCATCTATATTCTTATGTTTCATTCCTATTTTGTTCAATCTTGATTCTTCTTGGAGACAATCGTCCCTTAATCTTTCAAACTTAGGATATTTGGACCTTGCACTGATGCCTTAGACGAATGTACTCCATCCACTAGGCAACTCATCTAGAGCAATGAGTGTTAACTCTTTGCTTTTGATCTCGTAATCCAGAGTAGCTAGTTCATCTCTTAGAATTGATATCCGCATAAAGTAGGCGTTGATTGTCTCCCCCTTGTTCATGGTGATATGATTTATTTCTCATTTTAATGCCAGAGTTCGACTTGCATTCGAAATCTCAAACGTGCTTTCAAGTGCTTTGAACATTTTATAGGCTGTCTGATGTTTTCTTATGATGGGCATTATGTTGTTTCTCACCCCATCAACTATTATTTTGATGGCTTTTTCATTTCCTTCAATCCATGCCGTTTTGTCAGGTTCATTTTCAGGTTGGTCATTTTTGGTTTGAACAAATGAATCCACTTTGTTCTCCTTTAAGATCATGTGGATTCTGAACTTCCAGGCTGAAAAATCATCACCATCTCCGAGTCTGTCTTCGAATCAGATAGCGCTGACCATTGGAGAAATGTGATGTAGTATATAACCTTGTGTCTTAAATTGTTCACGAAATTGAATAGCCTCAAGTTCGATCAACCTGGCTCTGATACCATGTAAATGTTATTGCAATTTCCAATTCAATGAACAAGTTATATGCTAGATTGTGTATTTTCAATTTTGGTATTATTACTATGACAATAATATTATTGTATTTCTCTTCTGCAGGTCTGAAGGATGAACATTTATCGATTTCAATGTCATTCCTTTTCTTTTGAATGATGTATATGTAACAAGGTAGCCACGATCAAGTGGCACCTTGATCGGGCATGTCTTTTAGACATGTCCGACCAAGATGTCACTTGATCGTGACTGTCCACATATTTGCTTCGGTGTTTATGATGATTAATTGGTGCCATGTTAACAGATCGACATAAACACACCCGATAATGAATCGGTGTCAAAGCAAATGGTAATGGATCGATATGAACACATCCGATAATAAATCGGTGTCAAAGCAAATGATAATGGATCAATATAAACACACCGATAATGAATCGGTTTAAAGTAAACAATAACAATAACTGTTAGCATTATATGCTATCGGGTTAATACCCGATAGTATATTAATGCCGATTCAGATATGAATCGACATTAATATGCTATCAAATTACTAGCCCGATAGCATTTAGATTGACGCTTAACATAGTTAAGTAGGTCGTCAATCTAATCCATCATTATACAATATCAATATCATAATCAAGATCAAAGTTACAATCTGATAAACATATTCAGTTCTGAAAGCATAAATCAGATAATCTAACAGAATGAAGGAGATTAACGGGTTAGGAAAATCTTATTTTTGCAGAGGCTACTAATGCATTAACACTGTTAACATCGTCCTAGCCACACCATTATGGGTGTTGTCGATTAGGGAATGAATATGCATTTTAAAGTTGGAAGTACTCTGGTAGACATGCATATAGAATGATGAATCATAGATACAGCCTGTCAACCATTTGCATTATGTCACAGTAAACTGTGGAATCAGAGACAGGGCACGTTAAGCACTTGCCAAAATGGCTCACAGAAACACCATCACATGTATAGATGATTGCACGATGTGCAGAAAATAGATCCGTTGAAAATCTTTAGAAACTGCCAAACATATACAACCAGCAGTTGTAGATGCTGTCATAAAATCTATACAAAATGTGGATGCAGAGACATGGCACGTGAAATGTTTGTCAAAATGTTTCAAAGATATGTTGAATTATATACAAGGCACATCAAATTGTCTGGCAGAATACCTACAAATGGATGCCAACTCATGGAATGCAATGATTGCCCAATATACAGAATGAATTTGTTGAATTTTTTTTCAAAATGTTCAAATCAAATGCAATCAACGGGAATAAAGTCAAGTGTATGCGCAGTTAAGAAGCATGGATAGAGTATGCAATTGTTTGGTAAAATGTCTCAAGGAACGTAGTCTGTTAGTAATAAGTATGCCATAGCATTAGGATGTGCATAAAATAGAATCATTGGTATCATTATTTTCTGTTGTCCCTTGCACACAAAATGATAACCTTGTCATAGTATATAAACATGTTTTAAATACAGCGATAAGGGGGATTGTTTGTCCGACATTGAAGTTGAATATGCTCTGGTAAGATGTATGCAAGGAACAGAGGCAATGCCCTCGAGCTCTTTAAAAATGTTATTTCAGGGAATGAAATGATGCCACAATACGCACAAAATAGATTTTTTGAGAAGGCTGTAGTAACTTTTAAGAAAACACCTGACGATATACATGTAAAATGTGGTAGTTTAGGCAAGGCATCTGATCTGTGTGATAAAATGTGTGTAAACAATTTTGTTGGTATGTATGATAAGATTCTGTGTGTAACAGAGGACACCATGGTTCAGTTCATTGTGTATGTTTCTTTCCTAGAGATTAATCATATGCCTGTGGTTCTGAAGGTGGAACAATTAGAATGTAACACAAACCATGGTGAAAGTGAAAGCCATGATGTAAGTGGATCAAGCAGCAGAGTGAAAGTGGGTGATGATATGGTACAGAAGATTGAAGGATTCCAAATCACATTGGAGGGCGATGCCAATGAGACGATAGAGAAGGGTCGATTTTTCAAGTTTTTGGGGATTGTTTTAATGAAGATTAGACAGAGGCAAAGAAACTCGACAACATTATTAAGAATTTGAGTAAAGAATTTTTGTGTTAATGACTAAAGGTGGATGCTGAAAATAAGACATATTGCATAAATATATTTTCCTACCAGGAATTATTATATCACAAAAAGCCAAAATTGTCTGCACACTGACCGGAGTTTATTGTGAAAATCATTTTTTTATTGTAAATGACTTTTGGGCGGGTAGTTGAGTAGTTTTTTTCTAGTAACTAACTCCTTTTTAGTTTGTTACGGAAATTCAATAGCTTGAATATATTGTTTCTCTCTTGTTTTATAAAATGGAAATCAAGGTTATATGCAGGGGCTTGGAATTGAGGGATAAGAGCAAATTGAATAGGCAATGTTCTCGGTTGGAAGTGGATGTGCTTCACAAAGGATAGAATGTATAGTTTGGTGCAGTGTTAATTTGTTCATAAGTATTAATGAAAATGTTGTTGAATTGTCTATAAATTTTGTTTTCTTATGTCATATGAATCATTGATATCAAGTATATTCCACATGGGCTTCACTGAATAGACAATATCATATCACGTGCATTCATATTGAGAGGTTTAATATCTCAAAAATGAGGGTACAATATATTGCCTATCGATGAAAATAGGGGGTTTTGAATTCGGGCTATAAAAAAATGCAATATTTGGTGAAAATAGGGGGGCTTTTAATTCGAGCTATGTATTGGGAGGGGGTGGAAAAAAAGGAGTTTAGAACAATATTTTTGAAAATAGGGCGATTCTTTAGTATGCCATGAATGCACGTGATATAACCCAGGTTCACTAAGTGAAATCCCTGCGGTATATTCTTGATTTGTCATTACAATTTCTTTGTAATTGTGTAAATTTATATGTAGGTTCCTTTCAAGGAAAGGATTAAATTCTATGTGCAGGTTGTAATGAGTTGGAGGATGCAGTCTAGATTAACAAGTATGGTTGTGCAACAACATAAGGGATTGTATTAATGTCAAACATTAATTATAAGAGACCCACTAATTAGAAATGATCTACAAGTTGAACGTACATTCATAACCTTACCTTTGTCTCCACACCCATTGGATTAGCCAGTGTTGATCTATCAGATTCTTGAATTTGGTTAAAAAATATTCAATGATTTAAAACTTTTTGTTTCTCTTGTTTCCTTTGTTTTTTATTAAGTTATTTTAGTTCTAGCATCTTCTCGATGTTCAAAGAAGATATTGGTTAAATTGGGAGGAGTTTTTTTGCATTTCCTCTATGTGTTGGGATGAAGATGTTTTAAATTATTTGTTCTCGGTTGAATTCAATGTAATGTGATTATGCTTGAACTTGGTAGATTGTGAGACACTCATTTCTCATATTTTTGACAACCATCCACATTGATAAGTCTGAATTCCAGTCTCCACCATATGTTTATCATTTAAGCAAGCCTTCATATAGGAATACCTTCCTGAGCCTTCTCGAGCTCGACGTGCAGAAGGCCTTTAGTGCCTTGTTTGTTGACCTTTCTTGTCCTCAATTTGTTGATAGTGTTGCTCCAATATTCTAAATTCCTAATCTCATGGTTTAGGTATTGTGCATCTCCTTAGGATTGATGATTGCAAGAAAAAGACCCAATAAAAAGAATGGTAGACTTAATTTTTAAAGGTCTTTGCAAGAATATAATAAGTAATTTAAGAAAAAAATTGTAATGAAAAAATAAATAAAATCAAACTTAGAAAATGAATAATATAAAATTAATGTTAAGGAATTGTAATTATTGTAAACTAAATAAAGGATAATATTATAATTACAAACTTACAAAATAATTACGAGAAACTATAGAAGTTATGACAAGGGGAAGGAAAAGAGGAAATCACTATAAAAAGGAAGAAAACAAAAATAAACTAATACAAATAAGAAATTGAAGTTAATAGATAATAGTTGATCATCTCTTGAAATTGATGGGGATATTAGGATAAGGTATAGTAGTCCTAAAAGAAAGGTTGGGGGAGAGGTTTTTTAAGACAAGGCAAAGAGAACAAATAATGACTAATGAAAGGAGTAAGAAAGAGAGATGCGACCATGGAAGGGGAAGATTGGTTGATTCAAAACTAGGGGAGATAAGAGGGGGATGGGTAATTAGCTTGAGAGGAAATTAATAAAGGATTCCAAATAGGTCTTAGGTTAAACCCATCATCTCAATTTATGTTGGTAGGATTGTTTTTTTATAAAAATAGCTTCTTTAAGGTTTTTCTTGAAGATGATATATTCCTTGAATAGGGCATATGTACCCTCCAAGTGAAATGGTTCTTTTTGTTACGAAATTTCTCTACAAGGGCCAATTTGGCAATCCTTTCATGCTTGTTGTTATCAAAATTCTCCTTTGATTCTCATGTAGATAGAACAATCAATATCTAGACTCCTAAGTTCTAAAGAAAATTCATAATGGATTTTTAATGGACAAGGCAAGATTTCTAATCGTAGTGAATGGTTTGAAGACACAAGTCCTTTTTTATGAAGGATTTTGGAGATATTATTAGAGATACTTTACGTGTAAGGAAGGGTGTTATTACAAACAACATTACAATCATGAATTTTTAGTTTAGAATTAAGATGGGCTATGGATTGCTTAAGGGAGCTTGCGATATTATTATTATAGTACCCATTTAATTTGAAAACCTTAGAGAGGTGTGAAAGTTCTTGGTTAATATGAACATGATCATAAATGCTAAATGCCCTAGTGTCAACTTCCTGTCTTTAGGACACTGACCTTTTTGGTAAGGTGGTGATTTAAGGAAGCATGAATGTGGAGGTTCATGTGGGTGGACTTATTAAAGATGGTCTAACCAAGAGAACTAGCTTATTTCTTAATGTGAACGATATTCAAGAAAGAGAGTTGGTCATTGGTTTTGAGTCCTTTGGTAAACTTGATGTAGACGATAATATTGTTAAGGTGAGAGTAAAACATTTCAAGTTGATCATGACCATGGGGCTAACATATGCTAGTGTTGTCCATCATTTTTGTTTAATGGGGAACATGTTAATGGTTAGCTCTTCAAATTACACCATGTTCAAATTAGTAACGATTAGAGATAATGGGGTCCCATGAAAACCCTATTAGATTGCTCATAGAATACATCTCAAGGAGTGTAAAGAACATGGACTTTAAGCACAATGCAACCAATAAAGCAATTTCCCCATTGGTCCTGTATCTAGACAATTCAATGGAGACTTGAAAATGGAATTTAGCAAAGAGAGATACCACATCAAAGTGTACAAGAATGTCATCATCATCAACCATTTTTATTTGAAGAAATCATCAAATTGGATAAAGTCTTTGATGAAGGATGAAGACTTCTCAATTAGGGAGCAATCAACTTGGAGAAATGGACAACAATATTGTAAGCAAGAGAATTTGAGGTGTAAATAATAGGCATAAGAGGAATACCACTCGTGAATCTTTGGCATACCATAGATGTTTGGGATGATTTATTTAGTGGGCATGAGATACTTTTTGGTGTTATCATCAAAGGGGGATTGGGCAATAACACTTTTCCTTTGCTTAAAGCTTTTTATAAATTGGACTGTAGGATAGGATTTATAGCTTCCACCATTGTTTTAAAGGTATTTGAACATTTTTGTGGTAGACTAACTTGCTCATGTGACTATGGTGTTCCCCTTGCCCATGCTTTAACAATTTGGCAATGTTATATTTTAAGTAGCCTCCAAAAAGTGATAAAGTCATCTTTAGAAACATTCCACTTGGAAGGTTTAACATCCTCCAGAACAATAGCAAAATCTTACTTAACTTGATCTATTGCAACATTAAATAACCATCCTACAACATTTTCAATTTCAATTAGAAAATCTACTTTAAGATGGAGAATAGGATAATAGAGCAACCAATCTCCCTCTTATGCAAATTAAGGATGAGATGAGATGTTCATATCAAGACTTTTCATTGATTATAAGTTTTTCTTGTTATTGAAAGATAAATTTACAAGTGAAAAACTTGGGATTCAATTTTGTCAACTCTTAAAGAAGAAAAAAAAAATGACTATAGAAACAAAAGAATCAATAGATTATTGTTAAATATTGCCAATGAAGATATTAGGATGTATATTTAAGTGTTTTTATTAATTACTTAAAAAAATCTAGCATATTTTTAATTTTTAATTAACGAATAAACACAATAATAGTGTTGAGATTAGTTGGGAGGCGTGATGTTAGGAACACAATCAAGAAGATTGACCGTGAAGATTGCAATGAAAGGGCTACGAATTTCTTTCGACAAAAGGCGTGAGCAGCCAGGAGGGAATATGTACTTTAAAGGCTGGACTGAAACCCAGTCTGTGCTTGAAATCTTTAATTTGGGCGCCAAATATATGCATAGACGACCCATGCCTTTAAAGCTATTCTCTCAACCTATTGATTTGCCTTTAAAGCCATTCTCTCAATCTTATATCGTCCTAATCTAAGATACTTTGATTTGCAAAAGAATTCGCTCTCATCAATCCAGGTAAGTTTTTCTTCGTTGGATTTTTTTAGTATTGCTACCTTCCTGCTTTAAAATGGCAGACAAGAGCTCTCAAGACATGGCGGACAAGAGCTCTGAAGCCATGAATGTACGATTTCTGATAAATACTAAAACTCAACGCATCGTATATGCCGAAGCGGGTAAAGAGTTTGTCGATTTTCTGTTTAGTTTTCTTTCCATGCCCATCGGTTCTATCCTCAAATTACTGTATGCGTTGGAATCTAGTAGAAAAATTGGCTCTGTATCCAATCTGTATGATAGCATGGAAAAATTTCCCTCTCAGTTTCTGATCACTGATAAATCCCAACTGCTTGACCCCAAATTTATAACTCCCTACTTTAATAACTCTCTGAGTATTGAAGGTGGAAATTATTACGTTTGTAGTTACTTTATCGGGAGGGGTTCTTCTCCGTGGGGTTATGATAATGACGGTATGAGCACAACTCACAATATCAGCACCAGCAACACAGATATTTGTATCTGTGGAAAACCACCTCGTTCAGCTGCGGCAGGATACCTATAACAGCGGAAGTAGCAGCCAAACTGCAGGGCAAGGGAAGAGCGGTTATGTGAAAGAAATGCTTACATTTATAATAACTGACGACTTGAAGATAAAAGGGAGTTCAACTATCACCAGTATAACGTTACTCAATCAGCTCAATATTAAAGATTTGACAGATCTTGAAGAGCGGACTGCAATTGTTGATCGCAACAAGGTGAGAGGTTTTTTTTTTAATTTTTTTTATTGATAATAATTGATTTTATTAAGAAAGCGGGTTTTAAACTGGTCCAAACCAGTTGGGGGTTATATTCAGGCAGTCCCTCTCCATAAGACTGACCAGAAACAAATCAATGATTACATTGGTGGTTTAACACCCCTCCTCCTAGAACCCAGTACCCTACTCTCATCTCTGACCTTCATGTCCTTCTTCCTTTTTCACCTCAATCCATCCTTCCTCCCTCCCTCCCTTGCATTCTCCAGCTACTTCAAATTGGAATCGCCCAACATTATCCTCCCCCCTTCCTCAAGACATGGTCGACCAGATTGGCTCATAGCAATTACCTCTATGGCAGACCCCAACTTGAAACATCTTTCACTGCATCCTCGTGAACCCCTGCCTTACTCTGCCTTGCTTCCCTATTCTTTAAAGAACCTGAACTACCCTTGAACTCTGTCTCCTTGTCATTGATAGCATTCTGCTTACCACACGAATCTTGGGGAGTGTTGTCATTCTCCACCCCCTTCTCCACCGTCTACTAGTGAGGAGCCACCTCCTTCCACCACGAAGCTGGTCGCAGTAGCATCTCTTGCATCTAAAAAGAACCCCTTCAAAGTCCACCGGCTGAACCCAGCTGCCTCTTGATGATTTCAGAGAGATCACCAAAGGAAGATCTTTGGATACATCCATCTCAACGAGAATCTGGGCAAAAGTAGTACACATCATCATCAGTCATCAGAAAATTACCTAAAGAGTTACAGATAGCCTCAGGAATCAAACGAAAACTGCATTGGCAGATTAGGAAGCCTGACCCAAATAGGAATCCAATCAAAAGATTTCAGAAGTGGATTTTAGTTTTATTTCAATCTTTTGGGGCAAATTTATTGTCACTAGAAAATTACCTAAAGAGTTTCAGACAGCCCCAGGAATCAAACGAAAACTGCATTGGCAGATTAGAAAGCCTGACCCAAATAGGAATCCAATCAAAAGATTCCAGAAGTGGATTTTAGTTTTATTTCAATCTTTTGGGGCAAATTTATTGTGGATTTTATTACTGAATCAATTGTGGTAAAATGTCAAACATTTTTTTAGGCACTGGAGATTTTGGAGACATCTTTGATTTCCACAACTGTGTTGAACGATGTGTTTGCTGCTGAGTTTTCCCTCTCAAGCAAGGTAAAATTAATTACAGCAGATCATCATTTTCGTTTGCTAATCACTCTTTGTGATAATATTTCGCCTGTAAAATTTTATCTCGTGTTGCAGACGTGCGTAGAAGAATGAGCTCTATCATGGATGCCATGAGACTATAGTTGCAGAAAGTGAAGTGCATCACGCTTTAAAAACATGGGATTTTATGAGCAATCGTAAAAATAGGAGTGATCTGTATTTTCTTTGGTAGCATAAGATAGTTATTTAAAAGCTTGTTTTTCCTGATAGTAAGCTATCTTTTTTGTAACTACAGCAAGACAGTACAGTAGTATGGTTTCTCCATGTAAGGACTAAACATATTGTTGTTTTTTTAAATGAATCTTTTCATCCGTTGCTGTTCCAACTATGGGTAGCTTGTAAAATGTTACATATTCAATAATATAAGTGTTGCTTAAATATAAAGTTTGTTTGACTGAGTATTAATTTTTTTTTAATAGAATTTTATATGTATTTGTGGATGTAATGTATTCTATATTTGTTAATCAAGGAAAAAATTGTTTTTAAAATTCAGTTTTAACGGGAATGCTGTTATAAATATTTTTTCCTATAATTAATCTGTTTATATTGTTGGAAGTAACTGTTATCTACAGATAAGAGAGGAAGAATGGAATACATTTAACATTATATTGAGTACTCATAAGTTTGGTATTTGTTGACCAAGAAGAAATTCATTTTTAAAACTCAGTTTTAATGGGAATGCTGTTACAAATGTTTTTTTTATAATTAATCTGTTTATATTGTTGAGTGTAATTGTTAATATTCTACAAATAAAAGAGAAAGAATGGGACACATAAATAACATTATATTGAGTATTCATAGGTATGATTTGAACAAATAATAACATACAATGAATGTAAACTTTTTTTAATAGAATTTTCATAATTAATTACAATTTATTGTCTTGTTTCATATATTCTCTTTCATTTACTTTACTTTTATAATTGAAATTTGTATTCCTACTCTCTTTCTTTGAATTATTGTCCTTTTATTAATGTATTCTTACTCCTAATTTAAAGTGGAAATTCTTGTGAGCTCTATTTATGAAATCACATCATGCTTTTAATAATGTATTTTATTCTCTCCACTAACTTTACTTTTTACAATTAAGACCTTTATTCTTATTCTCCTTCCACTAACTTATTAAATTACTTCACATCTTTACAGAAAAAAAATTCTCATGGTCACCCTTATGTACAACATTGAGATTCTTGATTTATATAGTGTGGACCTTACATGGGGAATATTAGAAATATATAAATATCAAAAAAGTTTTAATGTACATTTAATTATAAATATTGAGAAAGGTTTAATAATATAGTTAAATTTATATATTTATAAGATTTAAAAATTTATGTATCATAAATTATAAAAATTTTAATTTTTTTTAAAACAAATTTTCACATTTTTTATAGATTGTTATTTTATATAACAATTCAAATTGTATACATCTATAATTTCCATCTAAAGGAGAGTGTTTTAAAACATTGATATATGGGTATGTGTAGGATCATGATGTGCCAAAACAGGTCTTTAAGTGGTAATGAAATTTCATAAAATCAGAGTTATGCAACTTGACATGAAAATTTGAATAAGTTATAAACATTTTTTTAAAAATATGTAAGAAGAGAATCTATAGAAAATTGAATGCAGTTTCTAAGCTACTAGTTGTTTTTTGGAAGAAAAAAATCATTTGATGAAAATTTCAAATTTTAATGCAATGGTACTAAAATTTCAGAAAAAAAAGATAAGAAGTAGGCGTATGTCTGACCACCCTAATCACAATAAAATAATAACATTTTTTTATAAGATTTATAATATAAGTATTAGGCTCATATCTGGATGTGACACATATTTTTTTTTATAATTTTTTATAAGGTAAATAATTATTTATGAATTTTTTACTACATCTTCTCCTACGTCTAACCACCTTAACTTGGTCAAAAATTAGTGAAATTCATTTTAAAATTTTTTTTCCCTATAGTATAGACGAAGTATAGGATGTGATTCATGTTTCGGATTCAAAAAATGTTATACTGTTTGAAAGTTGTGATTGTTTTTCAATCAGTCTATCAATCAGGACTTTTGTTAGAATGCAATTAGAAAATAAATAATAATTATTTATTAAAGTCAAAATAAGACAAGCCTTATGCTGTTGGAAATATGAGAATGTCCTTAAAAAACCCTTTTCGTTTTATCAATTTTGGCTATAAAAAAAGTTGTCAGCCACCAATGTAAAGTCTGGAAAATCAAGGAATACTGAAAAACACATTTTTTCAGTTGACTTTCTAGTCTTGTCACTTCCAAGACAAATCCCAAAGAAAACCCAAGCAAAAATTTGAAATTTGTACAACAGAAATCGAATATCCGATTTTAATAAGTAAATTCAATAACTAAATTTGCACATAATTAATCTATTGTTTATTAATATATTAATATATAATATATTAACTTATAAATATATTAGTATATGATATTAGGGAGAGGGAGAGGGGGGAATGGGGGAGAGAGAAATATTAGGGGAGAGAGAGGGGAAGAGAGAGAGAGAGAGAGAGAGAGAGAGAGAGAGAGAGAGAGAAATTAGGGGAGAGAGAGGGAGATGGGGAGAGGGAGAGAGAGAGAGAGGGCGAGGGGGGAGATAGAGAGGGTGGGGGAGAGAGAGAGAGAGAGAGAGAGAGAGAGAGAGAGAGAGAGAGAGAGAGAGAGAGAGAGAGAGAGAGAGGGGGGAAGGGGTCATATTGTGTCCTATGACCTCTTAGGACACCATATGACGCCTTAGGTGTCAAATTTTTGTGAGCAGTATTAGCAGTGTTTTTTATATTGTAATTATGGTTCATCTTGCCACCTTATGACACACTTTGACCCATTAGGACACCATATGGTATCGTTAGGGATCATATGGTGTCCTAATGGGTCATGTGGTATCCTAAGGAGGATACCATATGACCCATAAGGACAACATATGTCCCCTTATGACACCATATTGGTTCATCATGGGTCCTATGGTGTCTTAAGGGGTCATATTGTGTACTATGACTCCTTAGGACACCATATGACCCCTTACGATACCAAATTATGTTGTTATGGGTCATATTGTGTCTTAAGGGGTCATATTATGTCATATGACCCCTTAAGACACCATATGACCCCTTAGGACACAATATGACCCCTTAGGACACAATATGACCCTTTACGACACTATACGATGTCATTATGGGTTATGGTGTCCTAAGGGGTCATGGGATACCATATGACCCCTAAGGAGAACATATGACCCCTTAAGAAACCATATTGGGTCATTATGGGTCCTATGGTGTCCTAAGGGGTCATATTGTGTCCTATGACCTTTTATGACACCATATGACCCCTTACAACAATAAATTGTGTTGTTATAGGTCATATTGTGTCCTAAGGGGTCATATTGTGTCATACGACCCCTTAAGACACCATATGACCCCTTAGAAAACAATATGACCCTTTACGACACTATACGGTGTTGTTATGGGTCATATTGTGTCCTACAGAGTCATATTGGGTCATATGTCCCCTTAAGACAACATGACCCCTTACGACATCAAATTGTGTCCTAAGGGGTCATATGGTGTCATATGACCCCTTAAGACACCATATGACCCCTTAGGACACAATATGACTCCTTATGACACCATATTGGGTCATTATGGGTCCTAAGGGGTCATATGACCCCTCTCCTCTAATCTCTCTCTCTCTCTCTCTCTCCTAATCTCTCTCTCCCCCCTCCCCTAATCTCTCTCTCTCTCCTAATATATATATATATATCTCTCTCTCTCCCTCTCCACACTCCCCCCTCTCTCCCCTAATTTCTCTCTCTCTCCCCCTCCCCTAATATTTCTCTCTCCCCCTTTCCCCTAATATCTCTCTCTACCTCTCCTCTCTCTCTCTCTCTCTCTCTCTCTCTCTCTCTCTCTCTCTCTCTCTCTCTCTCTCTCTCTCTCTTCCCCCCTAATCTCTCTCTCCCCCCCTCCCCTAATTTCTCTCTCTCTAAAATATGAGTACTCAAATCGGATATTTGATTTCTGCCACTGCCATTAATGTGGCAACAATAAAAAAAGTGACAACAAGAATTATTTATTTTTTAATTTAAAGTTTCCTATAAAAATCGGATATCTGATTTGCCTAGATGTTTACCATGCCAAGGTGTACTGACACCTAGGCCAAGCAAAAAGCCAACACAGATTTTCGCATTTTTAGGTGAAGGAAACGACTATTTTTTTCACATCGCCACTTTTTGGCCCCCCATGATCCTGCACTAACCCATATTGGAAAAGAGACGCCAAAATTAACAGTTACTTTTTGAAAATGAGTAGGAGCAAGAGTCCAGGGTTTGCTCAAGCGGGAGATGGTCGTAGGGAATCTGGTTTGAAAGATAGTGGATCACTAATGTAATCTTTGGGTATGGATCAAAAGGCAGGAGGATTAGATAATAGTTAAAATGATGTTGATTCTAAGGATGGGGACCCACAGGCACGATTCATTTTTAAAAAATTTCAGGGGGACCCAGAAGGTGAGTTTTCTATGCCTTGCAAAGTTGAGATCCCTCTCGAGGAAGGTTTGGGGGGTCTAGGAGGAGTCCAAGAAAAATCTTCTTTCAATCCCGAGACAAATACTCTATGCAGGAAAGATCTGTAGAATCTTGGGGGGTCTCTTGAGGCTAATGTGAAAGATGGAGATTTGAGGCAAAACAATAAGTTGTGGTCTTCCTTTTTGGGGGTTAAACCTATGGGAAATTGTCTCTTCCTTTGGTTAGCAATATTTCGGATCCAAGTTCAGGACGATTTGTCATCTCTATCTTGGACCTTATCATTGACTACAATATTTTTCTAATGGCTTTATCTCTGGTGGGTAAGTTCATGGGTCCTAGATGCAGTTTCAAAAAAATTTCAGGGATTTCATGAGGAATAAGTGCCTTGTTCATTGACCTTTCTTGTCCTCAATTTGTTGATAGTGTTTGTCCAATATGCTAAACTCCTAATCTCATGGTTTAGGTATTGTGCATCTCCTTAGGATTGGGGATTACAAGAAAAAGAATGAACAAATTGGCAATTCTGTTGGGGAGACAAGTTGTAAATCCATTTGGGGAGAGTCTACAAGTTGAGTGATCCAAAATTTTGTTTTAGATACAGAAGTATTGCATCCCTAGAAGATTTGTTGCAGTAATTGTGTAGAGATGATTGAAAGACTTTGTTGTTGGAGAAGGCCCAAAAGAAAATAAAACTCATTCATCTTTGAAAGAGGTGGCTACTTTGTTGAAGAGGTGGTATCTTAGATTTGCAATACTTTCAGCCAAAAGGAAAGGTTAAAATTTGTTGCAAATTTTTATATAAGGTATGTATTGTACTTCTTTTTTGCCCTCTACAAATTGTAATACTATGGAAGAATCACAACAAGAAAAGTTATGCTCTTAAAAGGGACCATTTTATCTTGAGATATACAAGCCACTTGATTTCAAAAATGTTCTTGGTTATCCTCATCAAGTCTCATTGAGTGTTAAAAGCTATTTTTGCCTAAGTTTAATGGAAGAAATTCAGAATCAACATGTAGACATCTACAGGAGTTCATTGATTTAATAGTTGATTGTCATGTTTATGAAGAGGATGACATCTGTTTGAATGTTGGTATAACTGATGGAGATGATGGTGTACCGATAAAGGACTGTTGGTGATGATATATTGATGGACTGTTGGTAATGATATAACTATGATATGATGATCATTTATTTATGTTGTCATTGATGGCAACCATATTTGTCCATGTTTGTTTATGCTTGGTATGTCATCTAAGTCTACTGGTTAAGTCTAATCGGTAATAGATTGAAATGGATTGAGTTGGAAAGCAAAACTGTCAAGTGACAGTGAACCGGTAAGCATGAACAAAGAAGGAGATGGTTGCAGTAGCGATCTGTGTTGAGTCAGGTGTTGTGGTTTGGAATGTGTTCTTATGACATCATAATGAGTCTATGTCATGAACCACATCATGTTTTGAGAACCGAAAGTCATGTTTGTAATTGATTGTTGTATAATCAGCCAGGGTTTGAGCACTAATAACAAGATCTTTGACCGGTGATGTTTTATGGTTTGGCGATGATTCTTTTAATGTTCATAAATTGATGATGACGTGTCAGAATTCGTGTGAAAAGATAAGATGTTGTTTTGGAGCGTAAAGGATCAAATTTCTTGGGAAGCAACGAAGTGCTTAGCAGAATGTGTTAAGGGTTTGGCAGCTTATCAGATCGATGTGCGGTGATGAGTTATGATCATTCAATGACTGTAATTGTCTTGTAATTTTTTGTAATGATCTGTATGATAATCTGTAATGATTTGTAATGATATGATATGATTTATGAAGTAGATTCATTGTAGGTTAGGATTTTGTAACCGACCTAATTGTAAAGTCTATTTAGGTCTAGTTTTAGAAGGTTGAGTGTGTCGATGATAAGAGAAGTGTGTGTGTCAAACTAGAGTGAGATGTCTGCATGAGATAAGCAAATTGGAGTTGACAAGGATACGTAATAGCAAGCTATGAAGTGTTGAGTCCAGATCATTTATCTGTTGTTTCCTAACAGTTGCAGCAACATTAAAATCCCTTAATTGGGTAGGTCCTAACAGGTCTGATCTTCTAAGTCCCTTCACCGAGTGACTCATTAATTTGGGTTTAAATCCTCCAGCGAGGTTACTCCTAAAAGAGTAAAGCTCCTAACAAAGCTAAGTTGTAAAATCCTTTGATCAGGTGACTTCAAATATGGTCTTCTCTTAATCAGACTAGGCTCCTAACAGGGTGCATTATGAAAGAGTGCATATTTTGTGGGTACCAATTCCCATTGTGGTTTTTCCCATTTGGGTTTCCACGTGAAAAATCCTTGTGTTCATGGTATGAATGGTTTGTTAAGTTGTTCATTTGATGTCTTTGTTGGCCATTTGGAGGAATTGATTGTGTGTTACACTGATGTTTTGTCATTGATGTCAACACTAGCTATTTGGATGTCTTACCGACACCATTCTGGTCCCAATAGGTTGAGTGGTTTCTGGTTGGTTTGGATCCAGCATAATCCGATAGGCTCCGATATGGTTTGGTTATGAAATTGTCTAATTCATGATACTCATGTTCATATTCAGTAAG
Organism: Cryptomeria japonica; assembly: GCF_030272615.1. Classification (NCBI taxonomy): domain Eukaryota; kingdom Viridiplantae; phylum Streptophyta; class Pinopsida; order Cupressales; family Cupressaceae; genus Cryptomeria; species Cryptomeria japonica. Next base: position 226,872,014 of record NC_081406.1, read on the forward strand.
TTGGTTTTGGTCTAGTGATCGGATACTATCCTGCTTGCTTGGAAGCTTGGCTTGTGGTTCCAACGAGGGTTTCATCGGTAGAGCTTTTGATGAAGATCTTTGATGATATGCATTAGTGGTCTTGGTGTAGCTTCTGGTGTAGATTTAGGATGTTGTTGGTGATCATTGCTTTAGCGTGTGGACCTATATCGGGTCCCGGTTGATCTAGGTTATGGATTGGACCTCTCGATGTGTTGCCAGGATGTCTTATGTGTTGGATATTATTTGTTTGGTCTAAGGCCGACATGTTTTGTAATTATGTATTTGATTTATTGTTTGGTGGTCAACATGATTGTTTATAGTTGAGGATTTGTATATATATGATGTAAGATCTCATTGTAGATCATCATTGGAATAAGGTCAGGGAATGGATATGGATATGTAATGTGTGAATAATGTAATATCATTTAGGCAGAGGATTTGGTCAATCATTGAAGATCGAGTTGGGTTTATGTAAGAGGATTTAGTCCTCTGGTATTGAGTTTAACCAAAACTATATTCAGGCATAGGAGATGCTATCTTTGTAGTTAAAACATTTCTTTCGGATTGTAGTCTAAATTTCTATGTAGTCAGTGAGACTCCTTTTGTGATGAGCAATGCGCTCTAGGGTGTTGGCCTTCTTGCAAGTGCAGGCCCCTTAATTGTAATTCACATACTTACTGTATAAGTATTATCTAACTGTGGGTAGGCTTCCCATCATGGTTTTTCCCTTTACCGGGTTTTCCACGCATAAATCTTGGTGTCATGTAGATGGTATTTATTCTATGATTATTGTTTATACTTAACTTGTTTAACTACTATTCTGATATTTGGTTTAACCATTCCGGTATTAATATTTTGGGTTTCGGTATTAATGTTTTAATTGGTAAATGTTATGGTAATTTGTGACAACTGATTCACCCCCCTTCTCAGTTGTCTTCCGATTATTTGATCTGTCTAACAATTAGTATCAAAGCCTTGGTCCTCTCTATAGAAAGCTTAACCGCTTGAGGAAGATCCTATGGCAACTAACAGTTCAAGTTCATCTGGAGCTATCTTTCAGAGAAATATCCCTAGGCTTGATGGAACAAATTACACAGTATGGAAGATTCAGATGGAGACTCATTTGAGATGTCTTGGCAAGGAGATTTGGTAGATCACACAGATTGGTGTTACACCTCATAATCTGACATCTGACAATCCTCCTCTGGTAAACTTGGATAAGGAGCTTGAGAATGATTGTAGAGCAAGAGAGGCCCCCTGGTGTGCACTTTCTGATCAACAAATAATGGGATTGACTGACAAATCATATGGAAAGGCTATATGGGATAAGTTGGAGACTCTTAATGAAGGTGAACCTATAATGAAGATTTCTAAACTTGATGGTTACTGGGTGAGATATGAAAACCTGAAGATGGAAGAAGATGAAGGAAAACTGCATTCATGGAAAGGGTAAATGAGATTGTTATGGGAATTCAAAGTTGTGGTAGAACTCTTAGTGAAGATGAAATTGTTTCTAAAGTTTTGAGAGCCCTACCATCGGCTTACAAGATGAAGGCTATTAATGAGTTGAGAACAATGGCTAATACATCTGTCAACAAAGATACTTTGGTTGGGAAATTATCTTCTTTTGAGCTTGAAGAATTTGGACCTTCTGGAGCTATGAAGTCTAAACCTTCTTTTCATGCATCTACATCATCAACCGACAAGCAAGATTGGAAAGCTTTATATGCAAAGGAATTGGATGATATGAAGAGAGAAGATGATGAGTTTGAGTAACTTGAAGCGCTATTTTCTAGAAGAGTACCTAAAAGACCGGTAAGAAGTAAGTATGAAGGAAAAAAACCTTTTAAATGTTTTGCATGTAATAAGATTGGTCATTTTGCATCTAGATGTCTTGAAAGGAATTCAAGGTTTGAAGAAAGAGTTAGAAGATCTTTTAAGACTAACCCTAGATATTAGAACAAGTATGAGTATAGGAAAAACAGAGACAAATCATGTTGCATAGCGGATGTGGAAGGCATTAATGATTCTGATGATGAACCGACAAAAGACTCTGCTAGTTGTTCCAACAATGGGAAGGAATGGGTGTTCCTGGCTATCAAGGAAGATGTACCAGCACTAGAAGAGAATGTACCTGAAGAGAAGGCACTTACTGCTAAAATTGAAGACAAGGATGAATGGGTAATTGACAGTGGTTGTTCACATCATATGGCTAGAGATAAAGGGAAGTTTCTATCTTTGCAAGAATTTGATGGTGGTTTGGTTATATTAGGAGATGACAAAGCATATATGATCAAAGGAAAAGGAATTATATTATTAGATGGTAAGAACAATACTAAAAATGTTTATTATGTTGAAGGTTTAAGACATAATCTTTTTAGTGTAGAACAATTGGTGGATAAGGGATTTCAATTACAGTTGAAGGATGGAAAATGCAAAATCATTAATAGATCTGGTTTGGAGATTGCAACCAATACATAGACAAAAGGTAATTGTGGACACCTAAAAATGTCTCATTGATCATGTACTAATTATTCCTCTAATTGATTAAATAATTTTTATTATTTAATTAATTTAATTAATCTATTTCTTTTAATTTCATATTTCCTCATCATCTTCCTAATTATTCTATTTTCCTATTCTATCATCATTTAATCATTTTAATCATTTCCTAAATATTAATTAAATATTTATTATTTAATTAATTCTCATTAATTTCCCAATTTAAATAATCTTCATTATTTAAATAAATTACTAATTATTCAATTTCTATCTCTAATCAACTATTTATTTAACCCTTTTCTAAATATTAATTAAATATTTATTATTTAATTAATTATGATTTTAATCCTTTAATTTAAATAATATTTATTATTTAATTAAATTCCATTTCTAAATAATTAAATAGTTTCTTTAAATTATTTAATTAACTAATTAATTCTTCCATTTCCAAATCCCCAAATTCTAATTTCATTTAATTTCATATTCTTCTAATTTCTTCCAAATTCAAATACACGTGCATGATTTAAAAAACCAAATTGAAAATCAAAGTTAAGTTCTAAATATATTCAAATACTAAATTGAATTAATAAATTCAATTATTTGAATTAATATCTCATGCAAAGATTAAATTGAAAATCTAAATCTAAATGCAAGCACATGCTAAATTAATTAATTAAATCATTTATCTCTTCAACTTCTATTTCCATCTTTCAATTAGCTTTTTCTAAATTAAGCTTTCTTTGTCATCCTCTTTATTTCCACCAATCATTCTTTTTCTTCCTTCAGTCATCTTTTTCTCAATTAGTTGACTCAATTAATCTATTCAATCTATTGAGTTTCACTCCTACAATGAGCAGTTCAACTATCAATTTTCATGTGAGCTCACATGAGATCCACCTCTTGATCAATTTGTTCCACCTTTCAATCAATCTTCTGTTGGCAAATGCACACTCCAATGAGACATTGTAGGTGATTGAAGGTATTGTCATTGATGGCAATCTTACAATCATGTGATACTGGCAGGCAGACACAGGCACCGACACCGGTAGACTCTACACCGGCATACATAACACCAACACTGAAAAGGAAGAATATCGACATCTTGGCTGACAGCAATTTTGTATAAACATATTTTGTAATTAATTGTAAAATCTTTTGTAAGCCGACATGGCGGATTGTAATATGACTCATATATGTATGAGATCATTTAATAGGTGATTGATGAAAGGAACATAGCAGACCTAATGTGCGAATTATTAGGTTAAGGGTTTATGTATGTAGTAGAGCTTAAACCGGTACTGAATCTAGCATAGCAGATGCTAATCTAAAGCAGTACAAGACATTCGATTTGTATAATCCATTTTTGTAAGTCAGTGTGACTTCCTTTGTAACTGAGCAGTGAGCTCTAGGCACTTGGCCTTCCTGCATGTGCAGGCCCCTATTGTAAGTAGTAATATTCTCTTATTGGCCAGTAAGTGAATATTGTGGGTCACAAATCCCACCGAGGTTTTTCCCACACCAGGTTTCCTCGTTAAATATTGTGTTATGGTGTGCTTTTCATGTTGTGGTTGTTATTCTTATTTGCTGCATTAATTCTGGTTTACTGGTACATAGTTTTAATATGTTTTTCATGTTATAAGTTGAGAAAATTATCAAACAAGTCAGATACTGATTCACCCCCCTCTCAGTATCTTTGGGAATCCTAACAATTGGTATCAGAGCTTGGTCCTCTATTTTCAAAAGCCTAACAGCTTGAGGAAGATCTTGTCACCGATAGAGATGGAAAACTTGAGAAAGCAATTGGAAACAACTCTTTTAGACTATGGTGTAGAAAAAGTGAAGAATATCAAACTTGAAGATGATTTGAAGGCTACTCAAGATATTATTTGAGGACTTCAAGAAAATTTCACTATAGCAAGGAATAAAAGAAGAGAACTTTGTGAGAAGATGCAGAATGAGGAAGATGAAAAGGAAACTCTTAATGATCTTGTGAACCAACTGAGACAAGATAACTGTACAATGAAGAATGAGATGCAAGATATGACTATGAGATTTTGTAAAGAAATTGAAGATAGAAAGAAGAATGAAGATGATTTGGCTAGAAGACTAAATGATGTTGGAAATGAAAACACAAGACTCAGTCATGAAAATGATATGTTGAAGATGGATCTGATGCATACACAAAATGACAGAACTGAACTCATAAGACAGAAAGGAATCTTGGAGAATGAATTGACTGGTGCAAATCAACACAAGGAAAAATTCAAGAAAAGTTCAGAAGAACTTGTTGACATGCTGAAGAATCAGAAACCTAATGGTGATACAAATGGCCTTGGTTTTGAAACTGGTGAAAGCTTCGGTACTGCAAACAATCATGATCATAGCAAACTGGTAAGACAAACTAATGCTTACAAATTCAATGGGAAATGCTTTAACTGTAACAAGTATGGTCATAGAGGAAATCAGTGTAGATCTAGAAATTATCAGAACACTAACACACCCATCGGTCAATGTTCCAAATGCAACAAAATTGGTCATAACTTAGAAAATTGCAGAATGAATGTAAGATGTTATGTTTGCAGAAGATTTGGACACTTATCTAATCAATGCAGAACACATACCGACATAGGATATGGGAAAGCTATTCAAAAAAACAATGTGACTTGTTATGCTTGTAACAAAATTGGACATATTGCAAAATTTTGTAGAAGTAAGGCATCATCGACAAATAACAAAGGTCCTAGTTTGAAGGGTAAAGAAAAGGTTGAAGAGGTAAAGCAAGAATTCTCAAAACAATGCATCAGAAAGTCAGATGAAAATATTGATGGGAATACTCCTCCACCAGTAGAACAAAGTAACACTCCACCAACAGGAGACTCCTCATCTAACTGAAGGAAAATCCTTTGGGGGTTTAGGAACAAATTGAGAAACATGCTATTATACCCTCGGTTGATGGTAAGAAGTTGAATTACTTCTATACCGACAGATGAGTTAAGTTGTGACTTAAATCGACAAGCATTAAATGTGGTAGTTGGAGAAAATAACATTATAATGCAAGTGTTTTGGCTCCTTTTTTATTCACCGAGCATTCAAATCGTCGAGAGCGTGAAAATTTTCGAGCGAAGACATCCTTAGAGAAAAAGTGAAGCAGTTCATCCAAGCATTCATCCTTAAGGAAGATTGAGGTATTTATAATTATGGCTTCTTCATCCACTCCTGAATTTATTACAAACCCTACTGTGATTGAGGTTATTAAGCGCCCTAGACCCGTATTCAAACTGGTTCCCAAAATTGCGAAGAAAGATGATAGCATAGGTGCATTCTCTCAAATTCCTAAGGGAGTAGTATATGTTGAAGACCCTAGGATATACATACATTGTCATATAGAGGAATTAGGTGATGATGAGATCAAAAACATGTATAGGACTGTGATTTGTGATGTAGATGGTAATGTCAAGCCGGAACACAAGATAATAGAAACCCTAGGCTTTGTGGATATTCTTAGCAGTCCTGATTTTCCCGAAGATGTAATAAGAATAGTTCTAAGCAGATTCCATGACAAATTATTTTGGTTGGATTCCATCCTTAAGATCACCAAAGAAGCAGTAAAAGCAGTAACAGGGTTACCTTCCACCAATAGCAGGCCTGACAGAACAAAGAAGGTCTCAAATGACACAGTGATGAAACTAACCGGTGCAACTTTTGACAAAAGATCTCTAAGGGTAAATGATGTAAAGGACATCAATGTCAGATTTATCAGTATGATCTTAGGTTACAAAGCCACACATGCTAATAGGTTGAACTCAGTTTCTAGCCTATGTATCAAAAGTGCATATGACATGGTAAATGATAATGATAGAATAGATGTGTGTGAATGGCTCAAAGATGAATTGATAGACAATCTAAAGACGATTAAAGGAGATAAGAAAGGAACCTTTAGATTTGGAAATTTGCTTATTTGCCTAATGTTGTACATTAATAAGCAAGTACCCGATATTGCTAGAAGAGATTTTGGCTTTGATATACCGGTAGGAAAGCAACTATTGGATTTATTAAACATTATGGGAGAAGTCAGAGAGAAAAACACAAATGAGCATTTTCAAGCATTGAAGGCTCAAATGAAAACAAGAGTAAGACTGTCACAGGAAATTGTGGATAAATATCAGAAGGAAATATGTTTTGTAATCAAGAAAGATGAAATCTAGATGTAGGCAGTTGTCCCTAGAACTATCTGGGTAACTAAAATGGGCTATGAAACAGATGATAATATCATAGAAACTTATGCAAAATCCCTCCTTGAAGCACCAAAGGAACCCACTGAGAAAGTCTTTGGAAATGCAGAAACAATTGAAAGTGGAATTCAGTCAAGGAAAAGGGTTGAGAAGGTTGAAGAAACAGTAAGGAAAGGAACCCGGCAGGCAAAGTCAATTAAGGAAGATGTTTTGAAACAAACTGGTATAAAAGAAAGTGAGTTGGAAGGACTTCAACTGGAAGCTCATCTTTCACCGGTTGGAACTTCCTTTGAGAGTGATATGCCAGCGGTATTCAAAAGGGTAGAAAGGAAAAGAAAACCCTCACCCACTCCTAGAAAAACAAGATAAAAGCAATAGGTAGTGAGGTCTCCAGTGAAGAAGTTAACTCCTAAGAAGAAGAAGAAGGTAAAACAAGATATTGCTCCACTGGATAAACTCTTAAGTGAAATAACTAAATATGGAAAGTTGAAAAACATTAGCAAACTGTACAACACACTATTCGCTGATGACAAAGAAAGCATAGAGAACAGTGTAATTTTACACTTGGACATTTACAAGAAATTCTTGATGGAAATTGTTGATGAAATACCAAACGATTTGTATAGAAGATTAGAAGCCAGAAGGGTAGCCATTGTTGAGCTGGATAAGAAAATAAAAATTAAAAAATTACTTGCAGTGCATCCAGTTAACTCACCTAATGAAATAGACAAATTAATCGGTGAAGCTAACCGGACAATATTTTCAACCGCTCACCGACATGTAGCACTGATGGCAGGTAGAGTGAATGAAGTCTTTGAGGAAACAACAGATGCATAGGACATATTCTTTGTAGGAAAAGAGAAACAGGAAGAGTTACTAAGACCCAAGACTATTAGAGTATACCAAAAGGACAAGGATAAGGGAAAAGGTAAGGTAGGTGGACCTCCAAGCCTTAAAATAACTAATAATGTGCTCCCACCTCTTGCTGATACTCCATCGGCACATACTACAGATAGTCAACCAGCCATTGAGAGTATGGAGAATCCACTAGAGGATACTAATCCTGAGTCCAAAATTTTGTACACTGTAAATATAGACACACAGGAAGTAAATGTTGTGGTTGACAGAGAAACCATTGAGGATAAGAAGGAAGAAGTGACTACTGAGTCACTGGCTGCAGATGTTGAGGTTGAGGTTAATAACAATGTAAAAATGAGCACAAAAAAACCTACTCTAACTGAGCAACCGACAGAGGACACCATTGGTAAAACATTAGAAGAACTGGTAGATAAAACTGAAAAACAATCAGGAGAACCGGAAATGGATAGTTCAGAGGTACAAACTGATAAACTGGAAGTGCATACTGAGACACGGATGGAGAAACTAGTTGTTGAGAGCTCAGAGAAACCCTCTAAGACACAGATGGAGAAACCGGAACAAAAACAGGTTGAGACACAAGTTCAGACAGAGACAGTGCCACCGGCTAAAAGTGAAAAGCCTAAACCTTTTCTAGTAGAAATGCAAACACAGACTGACCTACCAGAGGTCGAATCAAGCAAGGTGATTACTACAACCGGTAGCATGGATATTGTGAAAGCAGTTGGGCAGACATCTGGTACTTCAATGTCAGAATGTTGGCCTACAAATGTAACATAGGTCTTATTGGATTCAATAAAGAAGATCACAGAGTGCACTACACAAGCCTATAAGGCTATAGATGATACAATCCTTATTCTTAAATTGATAGCACCTAAATGCTTTGTGAATAATAAGGATTCTTTAGGTCAACTAGACACATTGTCTAAATTCATCACTGACAACATTTTGACAGTTGATCAAATAAATGAGGACACATTTAAGGAGAGATTGATTAAGGAAAAAGAGAAATTATTTGAGGAAATTGTGAAGAAGAACAAGGAGAAAATGGACACCTTATTACCGGATCTAGGAAAAACAATTTTTGATTTTAAGAAAATGTACAGGGATACTTGCAAAACAAACATGTTGACACAGGATATAGATTCAGAGATCAACATAACTCAAACTGAAATAAACAATTTTGCTGACAATCTGATAGGTACATCCGATTCATTTTTGGATATAGAAAAGAAAATAGCAGATCTAGAAGCGAAAATTGAGAAGTTAGAGAAGGACAAAGAGAAAGTCAAGCATAAGGTAAAGAGCTTAAAATGTAAACTTGGTCCAAAACTAGACTACCTCATTTCTTTGAGAAAAGAAATTTCTGAGGCTCTAGTTCCCGGACTTAAGACAGAGGAAGAGAAAATGCACATACTCACTGGTACAGTTCAGAGAACATAAGAGGCATTACAGGAAAGAAAAAGATTCAGCAACAGTTTAAAACTGGGTTTGTCAGATATATTCCAGATTGTAACCCACCGGTTACAAAAATCTAGGCAAAAACCACACTCCATCGACAGCAAATGACAACCTTTGCCATTGATGTCAAAGGGGGAGTAGTGTGATGAGAAAAATGATTAGAACAGGACATCATCAGCTCAAGGGGAGCATACTTTTTTGGGCACACAGTTTTGGTAAGACAAATTTTGGCAGATTCTTTTTGGACATTTTTTTGGACACTTTTTGATTTTTCTCATGAGTGTTGCCATCAATGCCAAAGGGGGAGATTGTTGGCAAATGCACACTCCAATGAGACATTGTAGGTGATTGAAGGTATTGTCATTGATGGAAACCTTACAATCATGTGATACCAGCAGGAAGACACAGGCATAGGCACCGACACTCTACACCGACATACAGAACACCGACACCGAAAAGGAAGAATACCGGCATCTTGGCCGACAATAATTTTGTATAAACATATTTTGTAATTAATTGTAAAATCTTTTGTAAGCCGACATGGCAGATTGTAATATGACTCATATATGTATGAGATCATTGTAGATCATTTAATAGGCGATTGATGAAAAGAACATAGTAGACCTAATGTGCAAATTATTAGGTTAAGGGTTTATGTATGTAGCAGAGCTTAAACCGGTACTAAATCTGGCATAGCAGATGCTAATCTGAAGTAGTACAAGACATTGGATTTGTATAATCCATTTTTGTAAGTCAGTGTGACTTCCTTTATAATTGAGCAGTGAGCTCTAGGCACTTGGCCTTCCTGCATGTGTAGGCCCCTATTGTAAGTAGTAATATTCTCTTATTGGCTAGTAAGTGAATATTGTGGGTCACAAATCACACCAAGGTTTTTCCCACACTGGTTTTCCTCATTAAATATTGTGTTATGGTGTGTTTTTCATGTTGTGGTTGTTATTCTTATTTGTTGCATTATTTTTGGTTTACTGGTACACAGTTTTAATATGTTTTTCATGTTATAAGCTGAGAAAAATATCAAACCGGTCAGATACTAATTCACCCCCCCCTCTCAGTATCTTTGGGAATCCTAACATCTTCTCCAATTATCTATAAATTGAGCATCCAATCTCCATTTTCAATAATCACGAACTTTGAATCTTTGTGTCACTTGCAGGTTACCAGCGCAATATCTGAGAGCCATCATACCACAGAGAAGAGAAGAGCAATGGAAGCGATATGCAATCTTGGAATAGGGAGTTTCATTGACTTATTATAATTCTTATTTCTTGATATTTGCACTATTTCATTGTCTTGTTTGTTAGATTCTTTGATTAGATAGGGATTCGTGATTTCCCTTGATTTCTAATTAATTGATTATTGCTTTTGAATAAGATAAATTTTACATGCATACATTTTGGTGAATCCGACATGAACTAACAACAATCTAACCTTCTTTATTTTTCTGTGTGATTTTTGCAGTGTGTGGATTTTTTATTTTTTTTGCAGGTTGCACGAATTTTGAGAAAAGAGTTTTTCATCACGCAATCAAGCAGTCATTGTCACGCAATAGCATAGACAACATCACACATTCAACCCTTCGGGGTCACGCATTCGTTCTAACAGGGTCACACAATTGCCCTGTCTAGATTGCGCAATTGCCCTTTCTAGATCACGCATTCGCAGGAAGCTTTGTTCTTTAATTCTTTCTTCCATTTGTTATCTGTTATGTTTAATTCTATCTTAAATTGGGTTTATTTGGGATCAAATTGCTTTTATTTTATGATTTGATTATAATAGTTTATGGCAAGAAAAGTTCAGTTCAGGATTTCAGGTGCAAGAAGGACAAAACAACAAAGGAGAGAAGCCAAACTCTATCAAAAGGTTCTCCAGGTGGAAAAATTGATACAGGATTCAGAAGAGCAACTGGCCTTAGATAGATATAATAGCCTAGTTATTTCTTATATAGTTAAATATGATCTAATCAATATTGAATGGATGATGAGAGATTTGGCTAGGGCTTCACAATTGGTTTTGCAGGTTCCTGATCGGGTTTAGTTTCCTTTTATTTTTTTATTTTTTAACTTTTGTTGTTGTCTACCTTCTGTCACACAATCACCCTGTTGGTGCTACGCAATCAATCAATATTCATCATGCATTCTATCTGTTAGATTTATGCATTCATTCTGTCAGGTTCACGCATTCGATCTGTGAGTATCACGCATTCGCGCATGTAGGATTACGCATTAGTTTCTGTCAAATTTTGAGTTTCTGTTTTCTGTTGTTTGGATTTTACTACTAATCTTCTGTTTACATCCTGTGGCGGATTTGCAGAGAGGATTGGATTAGTATTTTTGCATGCACACTTTACACTTCATTTTTGGTGCTTCAAATCAACAACAGTTAAAATTGACATGCATGGATAATCTCACACTTTGTTGTTGGTGCTTAAAATGAACATGGGTCAAAATGGATATGCATGGCTCACACTTCGTTGTTGGTGCTTAAAATGAACATGGGCTAAAATTTACATGCATGTATCTCACACTTGGTTTTTGGTTCTTAAAATCAACAAATGGTTAAAATTGACATGTATGCCTTCATATTTCGATTTGGTGTTTAAAATAGACATGCACATGCATATCTAACACCTAAATTTGGGCTATAAAATGAACGTGAATTAGGCTGCATTAGTTTAAATCATTTGTCTTTTTCTTAAGGTAAATAATTTTTTATTGTGTCTGGGGTGGACCTACTATTGCACTAACTGACTTTTCACCCGCCTTCGGGGTCTTGGGAGAAAGAAGGAAGGTGACAACGACATCCAAATTTTATTTTATTCTACGTAGTGAGGGGTATCTTTGACTTGGGATTTCATCACCCCACAGAGGTACTTTGAATTGGGATGCGTTGGGGATATCATCTCTCCTAGCGTACTCTCGAGTGGTTTTTTCGAGCCGCTATATAAATATATTGGTCAGGTGGCTAGAGTGTTGAGTGAATTCGACGTATGTGGGGGCCTTCCCTACACCGATAAGCTCAACTAAATCCATAAGTGGCTTTCTCTAAGAATCCATTGTTGGATTGGGACCCCTCGAAACTTAATACTACAAACCAATTTAGTTGCCAAAATCCTACATTCAGTGGTTCCGGGAGTGTGGATCGTACCCCATAGATACCCCTCATGTACCTTACATTATGAGACAAAAATCCCTCAATGATAAGATCTTCGGATCTTTGGGGTAAGAGAGACTGGCATGCCCGAGAAGTGTGTGTCGTGGAGTGGAGCCAGTGCTGCCAGACTCTCTATCTGTCCATCTTGTTTCAGTATTTTGCTGCGGGGGCCTCACTAAATGGTGTCCACTATCTAGCCTAAGATTGTATTCCATGATTTTTTATGTATCATTGTGCTAGACCAGTATTGAGTTAGTCCCTTGGGCTATTTTAGGCCCTACCCACGTATCTCCGAATTTTCTGAGATTGTATGAAAATTGAGTCAATGAGCTATACATACCTACCAGCAAATGTTCTCAGATTTGGAAAACTACAAAACATTGTCCTACACACGAAGCTACATAAAAAAAAGTCCATTTTGAAACTGAAACTCAAAAGTCCTTACATACTTGTGACCCTAGGCAGTCTTTTACATAGTCCTTGCGTAGTCCCACTTACGTCCTAATTATCGTCCTACGTCTTTTGCATAGTCTCACTTACTTCCTCATTATCATCCTACATCTTTTGCATAGTCCCACTTACATCCTCATTATCATCCTACGTCTTTTGCATAGTCCCACTTACGTCCTCGTTATCGTCCTACGTCTTTTACTATCATTCCCAGTCTTTTGCATTATCATCCATATTAGTTACATCATCCTAAATTATCATATACGCCTTCATCTAGACCTCATATACGTCTAAGTCCATTGTCAGTTATAGATTCATAGCATGTTCCTTCATGGGTCTCCCAGGTGATGGTTTGATCCCTTTCGAGCAACCTAATCTAGTTCCAAACGATAGTCAACGAGAAATCATTGATGGTCTAGCTAACTTAGCTTGGGATTTAAGAAGAAGTGCACCTCAATATATAGGAGTGATACACGAGATAAACATTGAGTCTAGGATTTCCCATATAATTGATAGAGAGATTGAGGCTCAACAACTTCGTCAACAAATGGAAAGACTTGCATTAGAGAAATTTAGGAATGCTCAAAAGGTCTCACATCAAAATCCTCAATAGAGAGTCTAGTATAGCCTTGCATATCTCATATTTATGTCTACAGTCTAGTGTTAAGTCGTCGTCTTGCATAGAACCACCCTCATTTAAGCAATTTTAGATGCCTATCACAAGGTCGCAGAAAGCAAAAGGAATAATGGACCCGAACAACACACAATCTGTAAACCCTACTTGGAATTTGGACATGTCAACAGGTCAACACTCAGGTACACAAACAATGTCCACCCTAAATGAATTACAACAACATTTGACAAAGAAAGAAATTGAATCCACACAAGACCCACATGTCCTCATTATCCTAGATGCACTTATACATAGCAATAGGGACAAGTATCTTTCATTGTTAATACAAAATGGGGCAAAACTACCTGAGGATTTTGACGTCACAAAAATATTACCACCAAGAAAAACTTTAGGTCAAGATAATAGTCAAACACCACCCTTGACACAAATACAAGCAACGACCTCCAGTTTTCCTCAAAACATACCTATCCAAACAAATGTCAACACAAATGCAAACTTTCAAACAAGTTTGTCATCCTCGGAAATCAATCCTATTATACCATCACAGAGCATACTGATAATATCAAGTGTCTCAACACCTATTCAAACACAAGCAACAAATGCAACCCAACCTCCAATTTCCTATTCTATGGGATCCACATATAGTCAACAAAATGCAAATCTAGGTATTGCCAATACAACAAGTACAACTCAACCAAACATGGGTTCGCATATCACCTATTTCATAGTACTTAGTGGAACACATAGCACACAAGGTTATTATCCTTGTACCTTCCAACAACCTCCTAGTTATGCAACCACGAATCCTTTTGTGGGACATACACAAACACAAGGTATACCTTTGACACAAACAAATATTCTGACACAACAAATACAAAATTTACAACAACAAATGACAACCATGCAAACCGGTAACGACAAGAAAAGATACACAATGTAGGACTTACGTCCTTATCCATTTGATCACACATTATACATGCCACCTTTCCCACAACATTTTGAAACGCCTAAATTTGATAGATATCGAGGGAAGGGTGATCCTAGAGATCATATCAGAGAATTTTTTACGACATGTATAAAGGTTGCCTCAGAAGATACTTATCTAATGAGATTACTTTCTAAAAGTCTGGGAGGTCTGGCTTTAGAGTGGTTTTCACATTTACCACCAACCATCGCATTATGGGGAGAATTAGCTGAACAATTTATTGCAAACCTCTCACACAACATTGACACCTCGGTTACTTTGATGGACTTGTGTGCCACTAAACAATATGAGAATGAAACATTTGCATCCTTCATACAACGATGGAGGGCTCTTTATAGGAGGTGCAAGACAGTTATCCCAGAAACAGAGCAAGTGGATATGTTCACGAAAAATTTGATTCCTAAGATTAAATATCCGATACAAATGCAATGTTTAACCACATTCAAACAAATCACGGAAAAGGCTCTCAAATGTGAGAAGGGACTAGTAGAACAACGTCTTATTAAGTATGGAACTACCAACAACAATGACAAATCTAAGTTTTGGACGAAAAACAAAAATGTGACCAATGATGGTATTGTAGATGCCAGAACGATAAACAGAACTCAACCTGTTTTATCTTTGGTAACAAGTCAGTCATCTAATCCACATATAGGGAATAACATAACCTCAACAAATGTAAATGCTACACAAAACATGAACACAAGATACCCTAGGGTAAATATGTTAGGATTCCCACAGATGCTGAGAGGGGGGTGGGGGGTGAATCAGCATCTAATCGGTGAATTGAATTTCTTAACTTAAAACATGTAGAACATATTATAATAGTGTATTGGTATGCAAGAAATAATGCAATAAACAGAATTAAAAGCATCCACATGAAAAACACACCATAACACAAGGATTTAACAAGGAAACCTGGTGTGGGAAAAACCTTGGTGGGATTTGTGACCCACAATATTCACTTACTGGCCAATAAGAGAATATTATTGCTACAAGAGGGGCCTGCACATGCAGGAAGGCCAACTACCTAGAGTTCACTGCTCAAATACAAAATGGGAAGTCTCACTGACTTACAATGATGGATTAAATAAATCCAGTATCTTGTACTGCTTCAGAATAGCATCTATAATGCTAGATCCAATACCGGTTTCTGCTCTGCTTCTTACATAAACCCTTAACCTATAATTCACATAATAGGTCTGCCTTATTTCGCCTAATATATTCCAATATCTTACTTACAAATGTTCTACAATGATCTCTCTTATATAAGAGTCATTTTACAATGATGCCAAGTTGGCTTACAAAGATTTTACAATAATAAACAAAATATAATATAACAAAAATCCTATCGGCCTCTGTGCCGATATGCTTCCTTTCTCTGCCGGTGCCGGTGGTCTGAGTGTCGGTATAGAGTCTGATCTTGCTAGTGTCGGTGTAATGCCTTGCCGGTGCCATAGGATTGTAAGGTTTCCATGAATGACAAAACCTTCAATCACCTACAATGTCTCATTGGAGTGTGCATATGCCAACAATCTCCCCCTTTGGCATTGATGGCAACACTCATGAGAAAATTCAAAAGTGTATCCAAAACTTGTAATCCAAAAATGTTTCCAAAAATATGTTACCAAAAAAAAATATAAGAACTCCCCCTGAGCAGATAAGTCTTTTGCCGGTTATTTTCTCATACTACTACTCCCCCTTTGGCATCAATGACAAAGGTTGTCAAGATGTCAGTAGAGTTGTAGTCTCAACCTTGTAACTGGGTCGTTACAATTTGAAAAAGATATGCCAAAATCAAGTTTATACTTTCCATAAACTTCTTGCTGTCCTTTATTGTTGTCTCTGTTCTTTGAACTGTACTGGTGAGGTGCTGCATATGCTCTATCGGTGTTCTCATTCCCTGTACAAGTACCTCAGATATTTCCTTCTGTAATGATGCTAGATAGTCCAATCTTGGACTCAGTTTTAGTCTCAAATTATTTGCCTTGTTTACTATTCTCTCCCTTTCTCTTTCTAACTTAAGTAACTCTTCCTCAAAACTTGTTATCCTTTGTTCAAAAACTGATAATGTATCAGGTGAGTTAACAAAATTATCAGCAAGTTTATTGATTTCATCCTATACCTTGCTCATTTTCTTATCTATGTCTACTATCAAAAAGTTTGTCTTGCAAGTATCTTTGTACAGAGTTTTGAATTCCTTCAATAAGTTACATAGTTCGGGTAGAAGTGTGTCAAATTCCCTAGTACACTTCTTTATCTGATCTTCAAAGAATTTTTGCTTTTCAATTTCTAACTTATCCTTCAATGCCCCTTCCTTTATTTTCTCAACATTCACTGTGTTCTCAGTGATGTATTTACAAAAAGTGTTAAGTTGGCTTAAAGAATCCTTATTGTCTATGTTAGAGTTAGGAGCTATCATCTTCAAAGTTGGGATTGTATCATCTATAGCTTTATAATCCTGTGAACTACAATCTGTTATCCTTTTGATGGAGTCCAAAAGTACTTCAGTTACATTTGTTGATTTGTAGCCTGCTGAGGAGGAACCAACATTTTGAATTCCGTCGGTGGAGGAAGTAACCAAGCTTGTAGTGACCTCTGGTAGGTCAGTCTGTGTTTCCATGTCCTTAAGCAATGGTTTTTGATCTTCTCCTATTGTCCATGGCACTGTTTCCATTTAAATCTGTTCCTGTTCTGGGGCTTGTTGCTCTGCTTGTCTCTCTGTTTGTTGCTTTGTTTCAGTCTGAGTCTGAGTCTCTACCTGTTGCTCTGTGTTATCAACTTCAACTTTTCCTTTAGTATTGTTAATGCTGTCAGTTGTCGGTGGCTCACTAGCCATATCTATCTTGTCGGTTGTATCTTTGTCTATCATAATGTTGACCTTTTGTGTATCAACATCAACTGTGTATAGTACCTCAGGGTTAGGATTTGTATCCTTTATGTCCATACTCTCATTTGTCGGTTGATCTTCAGTAGTTGTTACCGGTGATGTAATTGGAGGCGGTGGGAGTAAGTTGTCTTTTACTTTGATGCTCAGAGGTCCACCAACCTTTCCTTTTCCTTTGTCCTTCTCCTTCTGGTATACCTTTAATGGTTTGGGGTTCTTGTACTCTTCCTATTTTTCCTTCTCAACAAGGAATATGTCCCATGCATTTTTTGTTTCCTCTGTTACTTCATTCCCTCTTCCAACCATTAATGCTATATGCCGGTGTGCAGTAGAGAATACTGACCGGTTGGCTTGTGCAATTAAGTCATCTATCTCCTTAGGTGAATTTACTAGGTAAACAACAAGTAACTTTTCAATTTTGATTTTCTTATCAATCTCTACAACAACTTGTCTTCTTGCTTCCAGTCTTTTGAACAATTCATCTGGTAGTTCATCTACAACTTCCATCAGAAACTTCTTATAGATATCTAGGTGTAAAATGACACTGTTTTCAACTTGTTCTTTTTCATCTGCTGACAGTGTATCATAGACCTTTCCTATGTTCTTGAGTTTACCTTCCTCTATGATTTCATTTAGCAATTTGTCAAGAGGAGCCATTTTTTGTTTAGTCTTCTTCTTCTTCTTTGGTGTCAACTTTTTCTTTGGTGTTGTCTTTCTAACCGGAGACTTCACTGCCTGTTGTTTTTGTCTAGTCCTTCTAGGCGAGGGTGTGGATGCCGGTGAAGGATCCCTTTTCCTTACAACTATTTTGAAAGTTGTAGGCATGTCATTCTCTGAAGAAGTAGCTACCGGTGATAGGTGAGTCTCAGGCTGTAGAGTTCCTAACTCATCCTCAGTGATACCAGTTTGTTTCAGTATGTCTTCTTTAATAGCCTAAGCTTGTCTAGAACCTCTTCTCATAACTGCTTCAACCTTTTTTACTCTCTTCTTAGATTGAATTTGACTTTCTATGGTCTCAGCACTACCAAATACTTCTTCCTTAGGTTCATTTGGTGCTTCCAGAAGTGCTTTAGCATAAGTTTCAATGATATGATCATCGGTTTCATAACCCATCTCTGTTACCCAAATTGTTCTTGGGATGACTGCTTCCATCCAGATCTCATCCTTTTTTGTTACAAAACATATATCATCCTTGTATTTGTTAACAATTTCCTGTGATAGTCTAATCCTTTTTTTCATCGTAACCTTTAGTGCTTGAAAATAGTCATGAATATTCTTTTCTTTGTTTTCACCCATATTGTTGAATAGGTCTGTTAACTATTTTCCTACCAGTATATCAAATCCAAGGTTCTTATGGCCAATACCAGGAACCTGTTTAGTTATGTGTAGCATCAAGCATACAAGTAGATTTCCAAATCTAAAAGTTCCTTTCTTATCCTTCTTGATTTTACCTAAGTTATCAATCAACTCATCTTTTAACCATTCACATACATCAATTTTTACATTATCTTTAACCATGTCATAAGGACTCTTAATGCATAAACTAGAAACTGAGTTAAGTTTGTTTGCATGAGTTGCTTTGTACCCTAAAATCATGCTAACAAATCTCACATTTACATTGGTCATATCATTAACCCTCAGAGACCTTCTGTCTGATGTTGCACCAGTTAAGCTCATTACTAGGTCATTGGAGACCTTCTTAGTCTTGTCTAGTCTGTTATCGGTGGAAGGTAACCCTGTTACTGCTTTCACAGCTTCCTTTGTAATTTTGTGAATTGAATCAAGCCAAAAGAATGAACAATGTACCCTGTTTAAAACTATCCTAATCACTTCCTTGTGAAATTCAGGAATGCAGAGGATTTTAGTGAATCCTAGGGTTTCAACAACTTTATGTTCAGGTTTTATATTTCTGGAATTGTCACATATAACAGTATTATACATGTTTTTAATTTCTTCATCTCCTAATTCCTCTATGTTGCAATGGATGTATATTCTGGGATCTTCTGCAAAAACAACTCCTTTTGGAATTTGGGAAAAAGCACCGACATTGTCAGCTTTCTTAGCTACCTTGGGAACTAGTTGAAATACGGGCCTAGGGTGTTTTATAACCTCAACTACTGTAGGGATTTCTATGAATTCAGGTGTAGAGGAGGATGCCATGATAAATACCTTTTTCTGTCTTTGGATGGATTGATTTCTGAAGTGCTTTACCTCTTTGCTCGAAATCCCTTCACTCTGCAAATTTCGCGCTCTTCGAATGTTTGAAATCTTGGTGAAATGAAATGGAGCCAAAACCACAAATTTATAATGTCGAACTGCCAACTACCACATTTAATGTATGCCGGTTAAGTAGTTACTTAACATTGTTTGCCGGTATAGAAGTAATTTCCAACTTCTCACCATTAACCGAGGGAATTATAGCATATGTCTCATTGATTGCCAAACCCTCAAGAAAATTTTCTTCAATTTGATGAAGAGCTTCCTACCAGTGGAGTATTACTCTATTCTGCTGGTGAAGCACTACTTTGTCCTGCTGGTGGAGTGATGATTGGTTCTACCAGTGGAGGGGTATTCCCAACAATATTTAGGTCTGATTTTCTAATCCATTGTTTTGAGAATTCTTGCTTAACCTCTTCAACTTTTTCTTTTCCTTTCAAACTAGGACCTTTGTTGTCTGCTGGTGATCCTTTACTTCTACAGAATTTTGCAATATGCCCAATCTTGCTACATGCATAACAAGTCACATTATTTTTCTAAATAGCTTTCCCATAACCTATGTCGGTTTGTGTTCTGCATTGATTAGATAAATGTCCAAATCTTCCACAAACATAACATCTCACATTCATTTTGCAATTTTCAGAGTTGTGACCAACTTTGATGCATTTTGAACATTGACCAGTGGGTGTGTTGATATTCTGATAATTTCTAGATCTACATTCATTTTCTCTATGACCATACTCATTAAAGTTAAAGCATTTTCCATTGAATTTATAAGCATTAGGTTGCCTTACCGGTTTGCTATGATCCTGAGTGTTTGCAGTACCAGAGCTTTCACCAACTTCAAAGCCGATTCCAGAAGTGTCACCTTTAGGTTTTTGATTCTTCAGCAAGTTACCAAGTTCCTCTGAGATTTTCTTGAATTTTTCTTTATGTTGATTTGGAGTATCAAGTTCTCTTTCTAAGACTTCTTTCTGCCTCATTAGTTCATTTGAGTCATTCTAAGTGTGCATCAGATCTGTCTTCAATAAATCATTTTCATAGCTAAGTCTTGTGTTCTCATTTGCTACATCACTTAGTCTTCTGGTCAATTCTTCTTCATTCTTCTTCCTATCTTCAATTTCCTTACAGAATCTCATAGTCATATCCTGCATCTCATTCTTTGTTGTCATGTTCTCTTGTTTCAGCTTGTTTATCATATCATTAAGTGATTCCTTTTCATCATTCTTTTTTTGCATCTTTTCACAAAGTTCTCTTCTCTTATTTCTTGCAATAGTAAGATTCTCTTGAAGTGCTTGAATAATATCCTAGGCTACCTTTAGATCATCTTCTAGTTTGATGTTTTTGAATTTTTCTACATCATAGTCTGAGAGAGCTGCTTCTAGTTGCTTCATCAGATTTTCCATCTCTACCAGTGTCAAGATCTTCCTCAAGCTGTTAGGCTTCTGAAAATAGAGGACCAAGCTCTGATACCAATTGTTAGGATTCCCATAGATACCGAGAGGGGGGGGGTGAATCAATATCTAATCGGTGAATTGAATTTCTTAACTTAAAGCATGTAGAACATATTATAACAGTGTACCAGTATGCAAGAAATAATGCAATAAATAGAATTAAAAGCATCCACATGAAAAACACACCATAACACAAATATTTAACGAGGAAACCCAATGTGGGAAAAACCTCGGTGGGATTTGTGACCCACAATATTCACTTATTGGCCAATAAGAGAATATTACTGCTACAAGAGGGGCCTACACATGCAGGAAGGCCAACTGCCTAGAGCTCACTACTCAAATACAAAATGGTAAGTCTCACTGACTTACAATGATGGATTATAAAAATCCAGTATCTTGTACTGCTTCAAAATAACATCTATAATGCTAGATCCAGTGTCGGTTTTTTCTCTACTTCTTACATAAACCCTTAACCTATAATTCACATAATAGGTCTGCCTTATTTCACCTAATATATTCCATTGTCTTACTTACAAATGTTCTACAATGATGCCAAGTCGGCTTACAAAGATTTTACAACAATAAACAAAATATAATATAACAAAAATCCTGTTGGCCTTTGTGCCGGTATGCTTCCTTTCTCTGCCGGTGCGGGTGGTCTGAGTGCCAGTGTAGAGTCTAATCTTGCTAGTGCTGGTGTAATGCCTTGCCGGTGCCATAGGATTGTAAGGTTGCCATCAATGACAAAACCTTCAATCACCCACAATGTCTCATTGGAGTGTGCATATGCCAACAAAATGCTCCAAGAAGAAATTACACACCTTTAGGAGAACCTATTGAGTCAACACTCAAAAAGTTAATACAGACAAACATGATCACTTTACTTGAAGTAAGAGTGTATGAACCAGGTCCTTTCAAACCCACATGGTGGAATGATAATGATTTCTCTGATTATCATCGGACTAAAGGTCACAAAACAACAAGTTGCTACAAATTGAAAAACTTGGTCCAAGATATGATAGACCAAGGGGACATCACAATTGATACCGATAAAACCTCAGCAAACACAAATCATACGATTTTTAAGGATCCTTTTGTTAAGCATGACAAGGGGAAAGCTACCACATCAGGTACCCAAGACAATACAACTAACTACACAAAGGTCTCATATGACTATACTATTCATGCCATTAGCTCAGGAGATATATCAAACAATGATTCACAAGAAACACTCGACCAAGATTACCAATATCAAGACACTCATAGAGATGAAAACCAAATTTGCATGATATTAGAGGCACCAAAGTACGATGATGATAGAAATCTTTGTCTGAGAGACTGGGGGCACGATCAACCATCTCACTCAGGTTGGTTTGAAGATGAACTCATAGAACATATCATGGATGTCAAACATACTCATAAAGACTATGAAGAGGGATTTAACATAAATCTTGATAAAACAACCTATGATACTGTAGACGTCTAAAAATGGTCAACGCTTGTGGAGTCATACTTTAACATTTGCGCATTGCTTTATTTTAGGGTTCTTGTGTTGCATTAACATTTCTTCTATGTTGCGCACTTGGTCTTTATCATTTGCGAGCATCCAGTCCTTCTTCTGCATTCTTCATTTTTCTCGCTTTCGAATTAGGTCTTCTCGATAGCAATCTTCAGCCATGATTTTGGTCGATCTTATCCTGTCGCATCATGGTGCATGCTCATTTATCATCATTTTGGACATCATCAATCCTAATCGATGATAGAATTAGGGTTTTGTCCTCTTGTCAATCTTTCAATCATCTTTAGCTTGTTAGTAATCATTTGCGATTATCAACTTGTCAATCTCATCATTTTGCAATCGATTCATCATCGATCCTTGTCCTTGTCAACCTTGTCATTTTGTGATCGATTCGTCATCGATCCTTGTCCTTGTCAATCTTGTCATTTTGCGATCGATTCGTCATCGATCCTTTTCCTTTTCAATCATGTCAATTTGGATTGATTAGTCATTGTTCCTCGTCAATTGGCGCCTATCAATTTGATCTCCTTGTCAATCTTGGTCAATTTGTCATTGATTTTTGTCAACCAATCTCAATCATTTATCAACTTTGGTCCTTTGTCAATCAGAATCATGATCGAACCAACATTAATTTCTTGTTGTCTTGACCTAATTCCTTGTGCTCTCATTTCTAGGGTTCTATGATTTGTTCATTTAATCTGTTTCTTCTTCTTTGTGGGTTAAATAAATCTATTTATTTAGTCCTAGGTCTCTTTCATGAATTAATTAATGGATGAAAACCTATTAATTAATTCACCTAATTTTTATTTTATCTTTTTCCTCAATTTTCTAATTTGCTAATTTCTCCTAATTCCTAATTTCTATTTCTCCTATTTTCTTTAATTTTTCTAATATTTCCCTAAATTTCATTCCCTCATTTTCTCCTATGTTTATGCTTCCATTTGTTTCAATCATGGAGGCTATTTTCTCTCTTCCCTTTTGTCATAGGAATGGCATTTCAATCTTGTCATAATTTGTCATACATCTTGCATAGCAACTTGTCATAATTTGTGCATAGTTTGTCATACACTTTGCATAGAAATTGTCATACATTTGTATTAATTTTGCCATTCTTGATTTGAATTTACTTTCAAATCTCTTCATGCTAATCTTGTCCTCTCTCCAATTTGTCTATAAATTGGATGAGTTTCTTCAATGAAAAGGGATCAATCACATTTTCGAGTAACCTTATGCTGCGAATTTCATCTCTCAACAACTTGCTTTCCACTTGCATTTTGCACTTGTAGGTGAGATCCACATCAAATTTGAAGGTGAAAGAAGAACAATGGAGCCACATGAAGGAGATATCTGCATCAATTTGCTTCGATTTCATTTGATTTGAATATCTTGTCTTTATGTCTTCATTGATTGGATTAGGATTGCTTTCATAGTAGCTTTAGGTTTTGTGGTTGTCCTAATTGCTATTGTTTTGATGATTTTCAATTTCCTGATCTACATTTTCTGGTGAACCTGACTTGAACTAACCCCTTAACCATGTTTTGAGTGCTTTTGAGCTATTTGCAGGTGAAAAACTCAAGAAACAGGGCGACTCGGAGCTCTCTGGACACTTCTGCACCTGTGTTGATTTTTCCTGCACCTATGTTTGAGTTTTCTGCGCTGGTATTGAAGTTTTTTGCGCCTGTGTTAATAATTATGTTCCTATGTTGAAGTTTTATGTGCCTATGTTGATTGGTTCTGTGCCTATGTTGAGGCATTCTGCACCTATGCAAGGCCAGAAACAGAGTTGAGATCAGTTGTTTTTACTTGCAAATTTGTTTGTTTTCATTCTATTTCTTGCATTCTGGTTTTCTTTGGTACTAATTCTCTGTGCAGCATCTTGGTGTTACGTGTGACGAAGACTAAAAATGCAACTACTAACGAATCTTATGCAGGACACAATCAAAGACTCTCATTAAAACATCTTGCTTGCGATTTTTAAAGTAGTTGCACATTTCATTTCTTAAAGGTTAATGAACACCATGCATGCTTTGTCTATTTTTAATTTGATTGCATGTTTTAACCCTTAGAACTGGGCCTGCCTCCCGATTCGCCTGGCACTTCGCACAGGCATTGGTGAGAGGGAACGACCCAAAGTGGTGACGGGTTAAAGCCAAGCTCTTCCGAACCACTCTAAATAATTGTGGATGCAACGAAAGTTGTAGACAATGGGTGCTGGAATGGTATTGTGATGATTTATTCACCGGATCAATACCCACCCGAATGGATGCCCTTACTAGATTCTCTTGTTTTTAGATGCTAAAATCCTTCTATTTGTTGGCTCAGGCATTGTGATACATGCATGCCAAAGACACCTCTCATGTACTCCTTAGTTAGAGATAGCAAGTTCTTGGAAAGTGATGCCCCTTGAACTCGAAGCTTGGTATGCCTGAGAAGTGAGTGCACTGTAAGGGGGAGCCAGTGCTACCAAGCGTCTAGCTATCAGGCTGAGTGTTGTATTTTATGGTTAGAGGATTCAACAGATATTGCCCTTACCAGCCGTAGGATTTTTTGTGAATGTGCTTGATTGTCTTGAGTCAAAGTCAAACAAACATTTTGTCTTCCGTGATTGTCAAAAGTTAAATCAAAACCAAACTTTCAAAAGTGCTCATAATCAACTTGGGTTTTCAAAATCAACAACCTTCAATTCAAAACAAAATCCAAACAAAAGTCCAAATTTGTCCAAGTATTCATCCAACATTTGAACATGGCTTGTCAAAACATTGAATATCTTTGTTTCAAAATTCATGTCACTTTAGGCTAGGTTTTGTATAGTCCAACTTAGGTCCTAGGACATATTGTCATCTCCCTTCATTTTAGTCCTTTTCATTGCAAGCGTCCTCATTTTGCACTTAGGTTCAAAATCATTTCCCTAAGTTTGCATTTCATTGTCATATCTAAGCTAGATTTCCATTTAGGTGACATTTGTGCATTATCCTTGTCATGCTAAAATTAGGTCTTGCCTAGGTTGCATTTTGCATATTCCAAGTCATTGGTCTTTGCATATCCTTATCACTGTATTGTCATCTTTTCTTGGCTTCATCCTTGAGACATATCCTAAGCCATTGTCATAATCATTACCTTCTTTCATTTAGTCTCAAAAATTTGGTTTGTTAAACTTGAAAAATCAAAACTTTGGATGATACCCTAAGTTGTTGTTAGGGAGTCTTGACCTTGTCTAAAATTTGTCCTTTCATTAATATCATTTTTGTCAAACCTAGCTTAGTATCCAAGCATATAGGTGAGACATTGTCAATTTGTCCTATTATCATTTGGTCCTTTGTCCTTTAAGGTCTTGGCTTCATTTCAACTTCCCAAGGTTGAGTCTTTAGGTTTGCATTCCAAAAAGTTTGTCCAAATCTTGAAAAACAACAAAAACATAGGTTGCATTCTTGCCATAGATTGCATTTTCATATATTTAGGTTGCATTTAGTTGCATATCATACATCATCCTTTTAAAATAAAAAAAAATCCCAAAAATATTGCATTTGCATAGTGACATGCTTGTTGAACACAAGGTCAAAATCTAAGAAGATGGGCGAACCAACATATCAACCCATTGACAACGTATCAAACTCACAGTTTCAACCTAGTCAAACATTACAAATTGAAGGTTCGTCAAACACATAATTACCACAATATGGAATAGTTCAACTTGGACCACCTCCATTATAGGAGCCAGTGTTTGTACCCATGAAACCGGGATATGGGAGTGTTCCACCAACGCTAAGGGAAAATGCATCTTTTGACTGGAATCAACTGAACCTACAACATGAAATTCAAACTCAAACATTACATGAGGAACAAACTCTTTCACAAGGATTTGGTTCAGATCAAGGCATTCAACAAGAAATAAATCCAAATGTTTTACCAGATTCTTCATCAGATTCTGATGCTTCCGATGATGTTGATATGCTTCTTAAAGATCCGAAGTTGACAAAAAGGATGGATAAATTCTTGAACAAGGTCTTTAAGATGTTTCCACAAAAATATCTTGATATGATGAGTAATGTGACCTCCTCAAATGAGAAAACTAATGTGCAAAAACAACAAGGCGGTGATCTGTTAAGTTTCTCTCCACATCCAAATGAAGAAAATGTACAACAAGAACATCAACACACGTTGTTGAGTAAGCGTGCTTCAAAAACTTTGACAGTGACTATTCCACAAAAGTCAACATTCGAAACAATAAATAATCTGTTGTTTAATGCAACACCTTTAACACAAGATCAAATGATGGCCACACAAATGTTGATAGGTGTCCCTCAACAAGAAGTGATTCCTCGAATACCTAAAAGTGGATCCAAATCTAAGATGCAAGAAAGCTTTACAACTGGAATGCCTGATCTTACGAATGTTCAAAACAATTCTACAATGCAACAAAGTTCATATGTCCCATCAAGTTCAATATGTTTGGCAAATACTCAAGTACCCATTATGCAAAATATTGTGACAGATCCTTTGATAGTGGCAACACAAAGAGCCACAAATAGTGGTGTGCACCAACAACAAGTGTTGCAACAATTGAGGAATGCACAAAAGGCACAATCGAATGCGCAAACAAGCAATGCACAACAACAACAATATCGCATTCAACAACAAGTTGCAGTGTCTTCTGCACCATTACAAGTCAATTCAAACTTGCAACCACCACAATGGTTGGACAAACAACACAGCAAGTCAATGCAAGTGCCATACCCCATCTAAAGGAGAAACAACAGAAACCTCCCAAACAAAGTTTTTTGCAAATGATGGGATTTACATCAGGACAACAACAATTGGCACAAAGTCAGCAAATTCTGATTCATCAGCATCAACAGCAACATGTGCCTCAATATGTGCCAAGAAAAACAAGTTATCATACATCACAACCACAACTGATGTCCATGCAATATCAACAACAACCTCAATTGCAATATCAACCAAGGCTACAAATGATGATCCCATCACAAGAAGCACAGCAAAAGGGTCAATGTCAAGGCATGGCACCACCACAACAACAAGAGTTGTATCAAGAACTTTATATGCCAGAGACACCAAAGATAGCAATTTTAGAGCATCAACAACCAATGGAGAGCACGATGTATCGACAAAGAGTACACCCAAGAATGAATGATGAACTTCCAAAATCTTCGCTATCTGACACAATTGCACAACAGCTTGAGAAGTTGCAATGACAAATTGACGCATTGCAAACCAAAGGGACAAAGAAATTATACACAGATCAAGATTTATGTCCTAATCCATTTGACAAGAGCTTGTACATGCCTCCCTTTCCTAAGCATTTTGAGGCACCTAATTTTGAGAAATATAAAGGGAAAGGCAATCCAAAAGACCATAGTCGAGCATTTTTTGCAGCATGTACTGAAGTGAGCTATGAGGAAACATATTTGATGTGCTTATTCGCATGAAGTCTCACAGGACAAGCCATGGATTGGTATTCGCATTTGCCAGGGAACATAAAGACATGGTCGGAATTGGCTCAAAAGTTTATATCCCACTTTGCATTCAACATTGACAATGAAGTGACCATGTCAGATTTATGCAACACAAAGCAAAAGCAAGGTGAACCATTAGTGACTTTCTTACAAAGATGGCGAAGCTTGTACAGTCGTTCTTCCCTAGATATACATGAAGAAAAATAAGTGAACTTATTTATTCAAAATTTGGTCCTAGAAATGATGTATGAGCTCAAACTGAAAAGTCCTAGTACCATTGAGAAGCTCATTAAGAAAGGGATGAACATTGAAAATGCTCTTGTAGCTAAGGGACTCATTAAGCTCAACAATGATAGTGACAACACAAACAATTCAGGGGACAAAAATAGATTTTAGTACAAAAACAAGAATGTCACTAATGATGGAGTTGTCGACGCAAGAGCAGTGAATGCAAATCAACCCAAGTTTATGATAAAGAAATTGAGTGCTCCTAATATGTCGGCTATGCAACAAAATCAGACACAAGCAAGCAATGTTATTCAATAGCCGCAATACCAACGGTATAATCAACAACAAGGTTAGCAACAAAACCAGCAACGAAAACCTTTCAGATCAAGGGATGGGCCTCCTCCATAGTTTACGCCATTGGGAGAGCCTATTGAATCAGTAATGAAACAATTGATACAAGCAAATTTTATCAAGTTTCCAGATGTCAAGGAAGAACCATTGGTAAAGCCGCATTGGTGGAATGATAATGCATATTGTGAATACCATCAGTCAAAAGGACATAAAACTGCATCGTGTTTTCAATTGAAACATATGATTCAAGACTTGTTAGATCAAGGAGTAATTGAGGTAGACCCACCCAATGCGACCTCTAACACTGATCATACAATTTTCGTAACTCCTTTGCTTGATCATGACAAGGGCAAAGCATCTTTTTCAAACTCTACCCAAACAACGAATCTTAATTATGCAAATACTGGTTATAACAATGTCATCAATTATTTTCGAGTGTCAAATGAGTATGTTTCCACCATAAGAATAAAGGGACAAGGTCCTTCTTGTGCATTCACCACTCATTGATCCAAAATAGTCCTAAAAGGAGCTCCTGCAATTCCTCCCAAATCAACTCCTATGAGTCAGTATAATCTCCTAGATCATCTGGGAAAGACACCTGCACAAATATCAATTCTTGAGTTGTTGAAAATGTCCCCTATGCATCACGCAGTCCTAGATAAAGCTTTAACTGAGTCCACCATCCCGACAAACATTGATGTTGACCAGTTTCAAGCCCAAATTGGACATCTCGCTGTTTCCCAACACGTTGCCTTTTTTGATAACAATATTTCCCCTAATAAGCTCCCTTATAATGAACCTTTACATCTTGAAGTCTTTGTCCATAATTGCAAGATCCGACAAGTCTTGATAGATGGTGGAGCAGGTCTTAACATCTATACCTTGAGAGTAGTCATTGGTCTTGGTTATACAGAAAATGACATTGATTCTTCCAGAAGAATAACAATCAAAGCATATGATGATGCTGAGCGCCCATCTAAA
This sequence comes from Cryptomeria japonica, assembly GCF_030272615.1. NCBI lineage: Eukaryota > Viridiplantae > Streptophyta > Pinopsida > Cupressales > Cupressaceae > Cryptomeria > Cryptomeria japonica. The sequence goes on from NC_081406.1 coordinate 226,901,460, forward strand.
GGGGTAATTTCATTTTCTATCAGAGTAGGTCCAGTGACAAAAAACACTTTCCTGCAGGTCCTAGACCTTGATCTCCCTTACAATATGATTCTTGGCCATCCGTGGATCCACGCAATGAAAATAGTTCCATCTACTTATCATCAGTGTTTAAAATATCCTTACAATGGGACTGAGATAACAATTTTAGGAGATCGTAATCCATTTCAATTTTGTGCTAATCTAAAGGATTCCCTGCAGCAACAAGTTCCAGTCAATAGAGAGGCCCACTCACATAATTATGTGGATCCTAATAAGTTGTTAGATGCTGTCAAAGGAAAATTGAAGATACAGGACCAAGGATGCAGAGAGTATTCAATGGCTCAAACATTCCTCATTGGGAATTTACCAATATCTCCAAAATCACATGGCAAACCACATTTGTTGCAAAAGGAACCTAAGATAGTCATTCAATATCAACCCCCCACTACATTTACAAAATGGGGTGAACTTAACAAGGAAACTTTGGATGATGATGTAACAGATTGGCTTTATAAGGATCAAACTGATACACCACCTGTCAAATTGCTAGTGGAGCAGTATGGAAAAGGGTTTACTATAATGTAGAAAAAGGGATATGATCACTGCAGTGGTTTGGGCCCTGACAAGAAAGGAAGACTAGAACCTATTATACCTAAGATGCGACATCCAACTTTAGGGTTAGGTTTTGTACCATTGTGAATTGGAACCTCATCTACCAAAGTGACCATGTGTGGAAAGGGGCGTGACTCTGATGATGAAACAACACCTGAGGATATCCAACCTGAAACTGATTCCAGTGAATGGGAGTGGAGTTCCTTTTCTTCTAGCTCCTATGCCCTTGAAAATGTTTTCCTTGACCCTGATGATTTGCCCATGGAAGACAAACATGAAATAACTCCCCCTCCCCAAATGTGTCCCAATGCTTGGATAGAGTCATTCTGGGACCCAAGCTCTGAATCAGATATGAGTAGTTCAGACAGTGATACCACGGACATTTTTATCCTTACCATCTCGACCCTAACTCTCCTTGAAACCAATGATGACATGCCCCTTGTCTATCCACAACTTATCCAACATGACCAACAAGAACCACTCAAATTGGATTGTTTTCAAAATGACGAAGCAATTGCAGAATTCCTTGGACTACGGGAAGGCATACCACAAGGCAATCATAAGGTAGGGTTTTCTATTGATTTAGATTCCACAACATATTTTGGGGAGTCAACTCCATCTTCTAGTCATAAAAATGAAAAAGAAAAAGAAAAAGTAAAAAATCAAAAGAATGGGTTTTTGAGTGAAAATCGTAAGGCACTCTCTGACCATGGAAAAGTAAAAATAAAAGACATACCTGTGGGTGAAAGCCTCTCTGAGGCGCCCAAAGGTGGAATATTGGAGATACCCTCGTCAAGTCAGGATAAATCAACATTGCTTGTGGAAATGACCGAAGAGATAAATTTGGGTACACTTGACAACCCTAAGGTCATTCATTTCGCTACTTCTCTATCAAAACAAGAAAAGATAGATTTTGTCAATTTCTTTCTCAAGAAGAAGATCAATTTTGCATGGTCTTATGTAGATATGCCCGGCCTTGATCCAGAATTAGTCCTTCATCACTTGCCATTAAAACCAGATGCCAAGCCCGTCAAACAAAAACTCAGAAAGATGCATCCCTAGGTGGCTCTCTTAGTCAAAGTAGAACTCAAAAAATTATTAGATGTGGGCTTTATCAAACCAATTGATTATGCAGATTGGATTTCAAATTTGGTACCAATTAGCAAAGTAACTAGGGGCATCAAAATCTATACGGATTTTAGGGATCTCAATAAAGCATGCCCTAAAGATGACTTTCCACTGCTGAATATAGACATCATAGTTGACATGACTGCCGGATATGAGATGCTATCATTGATGGATGGTTTTTCCGGATATAATCAAATTCGCATTGCTCCTGAAGATCACCATAAGACTGCATTTACATGTGCTTGGGGTACCTACTACTGGAATGTGATGCCCTTTGGCCTTAAAAATGCTAGAGCAACATATCAAAGAGCTATGACAACAATTTTCCATGATTTTATGCATACTTTGATGGAATACTATTTTGATGACCTATTATGCAAATCCGTCACAAGAGATAGTCATCTAGCCATCCTTGGCCCAATCTTTGATCGAATGGAAACCTACAAGCTCAGAATCAACCCAAAGAAATGTGTCTTTGGTGTCACAGCTGGCAAATTATTAGGGTACGTTGTTTCTCACAGAGGCATAGAAGTAGACCCAGAAAAAGTTAAAGCAATAATGGATATGTCTCCTCCTTCCAATATCCATCAACTAAGAAGTCTGCAAGGGAAGTTACAGTCAATCCGCAGATTTATAGCTCACTTGGCAGACAATTGTCATCCCTTCCAACATTTATTGCATAAAGGTGTCACTTTTAAATGGACTGAGCAATGTCAATCAGCATTTCAAACTCTCAAGGATTATCTGATTTCGCCACCTATTATAATGCCTCCTATAGCAGGGAAGCCATTCATATTGTATATCTCTGCAACTGAAATGGCACTAGGAGCTCTCTTAGCCCAACAAGATGAGAAAGGCAAAGAACGGGCTATTTATTATATCAAGCGGACACTAGTGGGCTATGAACTGAATTATTCAACTATTGAACAGGCATGTTTAGCAGTGGTATTTTCAACACAGAAGCTTCGACACTATATGTTAAATCATCAAACATTGCTAGTTGCAAAAATTGATCCCTTGAAATACTTGCTTAGTAGGGCAGCTTTGACAGGTCGCTTGGCAAAGTGGGTTATGATCCTAAGTGAGTTTGATATTGAGTACATTGAGAGAAAGGCAATAAAAGGACAAATCATAGCAGATCAACTTGCAGAGGCACCTATTGATGATGATCATCCAATGTTGACAGATTTCTCTGATGAATCAGTATTTGCTCTTACTTCTTCTAAGTAATGGTAATTATACTTTGATGGATCTCACACAAAGTATGGCTTAGGAGTAGGTATATTGTTTGTCACCCCTCAAGGAGATGCTATCCCAAAGTCATTTAGGATCACTTTCCATTGCACCAATAATATTGCAGAATACGAAGCTTTGGTCACAGGACTCAGAATAGAAATCCAATCGAACATTACACATTTGCAAGTCTATGGAGATTCCCAGTTAGTCATCCATCAAGTGAATGATGACTATGAAACAAAAGATGAAAAGCTTCTTCCCTACAAGTATATGGTGGATTTCTTCAAGACAAAATTTACTGATATCCCAGTCAAGTTCCAAGAATTCAAAACAAGTCAGCAGATGCTATGGCAACTATTGCTTCCATGTTAAATATGCCCCACAATATGGACAAATGTGAATTTTTGGTCGAACAGTTGTTGGTGCCTTCTTTTGAAATTTTGACAGCAGATGTGATGTGTGTTCTTGTTAGTCCTAATTCCCTATGGTACAATGACATCTATCGGTATTTGAAATCCCAAACCTTACCACCTAACCTTTCCTCTAACCAACGTCGAGCCTTCATACGCCAAACTGCCAAATATTTCATCATCGTAGACACCCTTTACCGTCGTTCCTTTGACCACACCCTCCTCAGGTGTTTGGATTCTGACAAGGCACAAATGGATTTACGCGAGGTTCATGATGGTATATGTGGGGGCCATTTCAATGGTCTGAGTCTAGCTAAAAATTTGGTTCATGCTGGATATTATTGGCCCACCATAGAAAAGGATGCTCATGATTTTGTCAAGAAATGCTACAAATGTCAAATACACAGAAATTACATTCATGAGCCAGCTCAAGAACTTCACTCTGTCATATCTCCGTGGCCCTTTTCTCAATGGGGATTGGATCTTATTGGCAAGATTCACTCGACATCTGCAAACGGACACAAATTCATCATCACAGCCACAGAATACTTTACAAAATGGATCGAGGCTATCCCTATGAAATATATCACTAGTGTTCAAATTTCAAAGTTTCTACTAAATTATATCATATGCAGATATGGAGTTCCCCTTGCAATAGTCACAGATAATGGCCGTCCATTCAAAAATAAAGATGTCAAGGAACTTTGTGAAAGGTTTCACATCCAACACTGTTTCTCCAGTCCTTACTATCCACAAAGTAATTGTCAAGCCGGAGCATCAAATAAAACCATCATTAAGATCTTGAAAAAGGTTGTCAATGATGCTGGTCGAGATTGGCATGTACAGTTGAATCCAGCACTATGGGCTTATCGCACTTCCATCCGCACACCTACTGGCGCAACACCTTATTCCTTGGTGTATGGTGCGGAAGCCATTTTACCCTTGGAAGTGGAAATTCCCTCTTTGCGTGTTTCCCTGCAACATTTGATTGATGATGAGATGCACAGAGTCTCTAGGCTGCATCAGCTTGAGATGTTAGATGAGAAACATCAGACAACCCTGACACATTTGCAAGCATATCAAAACCATCTCCGTTGCTCTTATAATAAGAAGGTCAAAGGGCGACACTTCAAAGTGGGACATTTGGTCCTAAAGGCGAACCCGAAGAATACATAATCTACTGACATCATCAAAGGAAAATTTGAGCCTAATTGGGTTGGGCCTTTCATAGTTACTGCATCCTATGGTTCGGGGGCATATCAGCTTGCAACCCCAGACGGTGAACCTTTGTCAGATCCTGTAAATAGCATGCACCTTCAAAAGTACTGGGCATAGTTTTTCTTTCAGCAGTTCTTCAATATGATCTTGAAAAATACAAAAAAAAATCAAAAAGAAAAAAAAATAAAAAAATTAAAAGCTCAAAGAAAACAAAAAAAAATCAAAAAGTCAAAAAAAAAAAATCAAAAGCTCAAAGAAAACAAAAAAAAATCAAAAAGTCAAAAATACAAAAAAAAAAATCAAAAAGTCAAAAATACAAAAAAAATAATCAAAAAGTCAAAAAAAAGAAGTCAAAAGCTCAAAAATACAAAAAAATCAAAAAAGTGAAAAATTGAAAAGAAAAATAATTCGCCCTCTAGTGAAAACCTAGTGAACAGGTGCTTTGGGCAAGTACCATGGTGAAAACCTGGCAAACAGGCGCCATCTGTAAAAGACTATTGCTCCGTTATCTATCATGACTCCTAGCTGTACTTTCCCCCCTGCAGGTTTATCATGATTATCCTTGCCTTGACCCAATGTTCTGTTCCAGGCCTATGATTGGTCAACATCATTGTCTTGCATACTCAGTTTTCCAGTCCTTCTGCATATGTTTTGGTCCTGGTCGCTGTATATGTCTTTCAAATTTTCATTGGGTGCACGCCCCTTGTCATGATCAATTACTGGAGTTATTGCTGCATGCGGAATGGAGCTTTCCTATCATATAATGTCCTAAAAAAATCCCTAAAAATCAAATAATGTCATGAAAAAATCCCTAAAAAGTCAAATAAAGTCTTGAAAAATGAACAAAAAAATTGTAAAAAACTCGAAATTTCTACAAAGTGAAAAACATCAAAATTCAAAAACAATTTCTTTGGCATTTTGCATTTTGTCAATAAATGGTCCCCTTTGTGCATAGACAGATCGCTGAGCATACATCCAACGACAATCAATCAAACATTGTGCTTTAATGAAATCACGCATTAACAGATGAACTGTTCGACCAAGCAAGCATTCAACCTGATCACAGTTGTCACATCAATCCAAATAGCATCAACATTACCATTGGTCCTTGTCAACATTATCATGGGTCTTATATAGGGTATGGTATACTCGAAACCATACTGTGTCCTATCTTCGACGGGGTACCGCATTCCCTGAAACCAGACAGCATGATCATTCTTGTTTTCCACTTTTGACAATGACAATCAGACTATTTGTTTGACTTGGTTGAATTTGTGCGTCTTATCTTTTTACTGATTTATCTTTGGCTTCGATCATGTTCCTATGTTGCTCGATGATGTCACTGAGTGATTTAGAGTGACCGGGATGGTTCATGGTCTCTTTCCTTTTTTTGTTGTGTTTGTTGTTTGTGGAATGTTTGTCACAAAACTGGGGCAACTATATCATTGGGTGTCTGTGATAAGTACGTTCGCTTTGTGAACGCCGCACATACCTCGACCCTTGATGTATGCATCCTAGGATGCTTCACTCATTCCTTGTGTGCGATGTGTCTATCTTTTGCAAAAGGGGTTGCATTCCAGCTCTGGCTTTCAATGCCATGATGCTCTGTATCCGCTTTGCTACATTAAATAAAGGTTCTCACCTACTTATGTGCATTTGTGAACGTAAGTTTTCCTTCATCTCTAACTGTCCTTTGTCTAATTTATGCTTACTAACATTTCTTCCGTCAGTCTTGGCAGTCCGTTTGGTCTAGTTCTCCGATCTCCAAAAAATAATAATAATAATAATAATAAGTTGCATCCTGCATTCATTGGTTAGTACATTTGCATTATATCAAGCCCATACAAAGAATTTTATCAATTTCATCTTATAAATGCATCAAAAACATAAACAACATTCATACATGTTCCAAAGATAGTACATAGACAGTGCATAAGACATCCATACATGGAAAGTAAACATAAGCCATAACACATTGCATCCCATCATATAGCTTCATATCATATCATATATTAAAAAAAAAAAGAGAGAAAAATATATATATATATATCGGAGTACAAAATTGGACTGTCTGTCCTACGTATGGCCCGCAGGCTGAGTACATAATGTCAAACTATATATGTCTCTGTCATAAGGAGCATGTGCCTCTATCACTGGGTGCTCCCTCTGTCCTCCTCATCCCTACCATGTCTCAAGGATGAAGCCCCTCCTATCCCTGGTCCTAGCTATGGTGGTCTCATAGGTCCACTCACCCCCATGTTGCTCATTGACCTCCGAGAGCATGGCCTGCTCTCTATCTTCGATCGTGACCGATATGACGCCGCTCTCTGCTCTGGTGGAACTGCACTCTCATATAAAGTCCTCAAATGGTGCATCTCATCTCCTTCCTCTAATAACATCTGTTCCATCTTACGTGCACTAGCATCCCTAATCGACCCCGCATACTCGGTTACTCTGTACTCTGCTTGCTATGCTTGGGCTATCACTATATCTCGAGCCACTGTCAACCTAGCTATCTCTGCTTTGTACCTATCCCTCTCAGTTGACCATTGCTCCTGCTCTACTCTCCACTGATCTTGCTCTGTCCTCAAGATAGAATTCTATCTCTCTAATGTAGCAATGTAATCATGTTGACTCGCTATGGCAACCCTACATATATGCATCTCCTCTATGCTACCTGTCTCTTGCCCTATGGGTATATTCTGCAATGACTTATGATCCGCTGGATCTGGCTCATCTCTCTAGGTGCACCTAGGACTCTCCTCATCCCCCTCGTCCTCATCCTCTCCCTCCTCATCATCTCCCTCCTCCTCTCCCTCATCGTCATCCTCCTCCTCTCCAGCGAGTGGGAAGTCCTCCTGTCTCCTAGGTACTGGAATATCAGGATCCATCAATGGCAATGGCCATTGTCATGCAAATCATCGCTCATACTCCTCTGTCATCCCGACATCTACAACATCTGATCTCCAATCCCACTGTCTCCACTGTAGATGTATGAAGTCAGCATATGCTATGTGTGGCTGAATCATCCTCCCCCACTGACTCGTCTCTTTGTGGGATCGGGCAAAGTGTGCAGTCCCTATCGATACATCCTGCCTCTCTCCAAACTGTCATCTGACTCTCTCTGACAGATACATCTCAATCACTCTCTGGCGATTCACTAGTCGCTCAATTAGGTATCTCTACTCTCTGCAATATGGTAGCTCATCGCTATCATCTGACCATCCAGGGCAATCATGATATGGCCTCCATGTGAAATCTCTCAACCTGTCTAGCTCATGTCACCAATACAATATGTATCTGAATGGACCCTGTCTCAGCGCTCCCCCATAGAAGTACACATATGGTCGATGTGGTACTACCTGTCTCTCTGCAATCAGCCGACATATGGCTATGTGCTCAAATTCCCATACCTGTAAAAGTGTGACCCCACAGCTCAAAGTCTGTACCCTCTGATATGCTATCTGATGCAACTGAAAATATAGCATGGCAAGCACACATGGTCCCCATGCATATACAGTCCCCTCTATCACCATCCGCTCTAGCACTCTTCCCCATCCAATAGGGAATCCATGTCCTCATCTGTCACCTACTAATAGGCATGCCATAACCACTACTATCACCACATATCACTGATCATACTCTGCTGCCATGGTCTCCCACCGGATCTCCCTCTCTATGATATCAAGGTCATCTGTGTCGCACTCGAATACCTGCACAAAGAGTCTCTCCTTGTCACTGGGTCATACACCACCATCTCCCCATGAATCGGAATGCAGAGGATACGCCACACGTCCTCTAGTGTCACAGTTGCCTCTCCAGTCGGAAGATGGAAAGAGGAAGTCTCTGAATGCCATTGCTCTGCCAATGCAGTGAGAAGTCTTGTGTTTGCCCTAATCTTGGGCATGTACGTAATGTAGGATAATCCAAGTCCTGCTAATGTGTCTTTGTTAGTACTCCTGAGTCTGCATCGCAACATGAAGCAGTCGAGTTTGTTCTCCCACGTGATCAATGGATACTGTCTACTCTGCATCACAATTGGGGCACAATTTGTCAGTTTTAGGGTTTTCTCCTAAGGACTGTATTTCCTTGTTTCATGCACCAATCAATGTTTTCTTATCTATTTTTGACCTATCCTACCCTTATTCCTCTTTTCAGGATCATCTGCGCACTGCTTTCGGTCAAACTAGAGTCATAAGTGCACAATTACCCTTGTGCACACTATCTTGCACTTGTGCAGCATCAAGTTGTGCCTGTGTACCTTACACAGGCACATAACATCTCTACACAGGTGCAAAATGCACCCACACAGGCGCAAATATGCATTTTTCCCTCCCCTGTGGGCCCCGCAATGTCCCGCAATCAAGCAAAATTCATGAAATTGAACATATGGGTTTTTGATCTACATACCGCTGCTCCCGCATCATCCGGTCATCTGTAGATGCATACATGTTCCCCAAGGTGATCTTCCATTGGAATGTTCACCATCTCTCTGCAAGGGTCTTTTTTCCCGAGCAACAACTCCTCCACTTTGGCCAGTGCAAATGAACTCTTTTCCTTCTCCTTGTCTCCTATATAGATCTTTGTCAGTACCTAGATGGACGTGCATACTCTCCATCTTATGATGGTCGCTGTCTTTTGCGCCTTCCACTGCTTGTCCTTTGTGCATCCGACCTTCGATTTTTGATCCATTCGAACCTATCGTCTTCTATCATTCTTATCGATCACTTGGCCTCTTTTCAGGATTTTTCCAGCCAATTCCTCGAGGGGGCTTGCATATGTCATTGTTATTATCTGGGGCATTTTCATTATTGTTCTTTGAAACAACACTTAGAATTGCATTGTCTCAAAGAGGGGCAAAATGTAGACATCTAAAAATGGTCAACGCTTGTGGAGTCATACTTTAACATTTGTGCATTGCTTTATTTTAGGGTTCTTGCGTTGCATTAACATTTCTTCTATGTTGCGCACTTGGTCTTTATCATTTGCGAGCATCCAGTCCTTCTTCTGCATTCCTCATTTTTCTCGCTTTCAAATTAGGTCTTGTCGATAGCAATCTTCAGTCATGATTTTGGTCGATCTTATCCAGTCGCATCATGGTGCGTGCTCATTTATCATCATTTTGGACATCATCAATCCTAATCGATGATAGAACTAGGGTTTTGTCCTCTTGTCAATCTTTCAATCATCTTTATCTTGTTAGTAATCATTTGCGATTATCAACTTGTCAATCTCGTCATTTTGCAATCGATTCGTCATTGATCCTTGTCCTTGTCAACCTTGTCATTTTGCGATCGATTCGTCATCGATCCTTGTCCTTGTCAATCTTGTCATTTTGCGATCGATTCGTCATCGATCCTTGTCCTTTTCAATCATGTCAATTTGGATCGATTAGTCATTGTTCCTCGTCAATTGGCACCTATCAATTTGATCTCCTTGTCAATCTTGGTCAATTTGTCATTGATTTTTGTCAACCAATCTCAATCATTTATCAACATTGGTCCTTTGTCAATTAGAATCATGATCGAACCTACATTAATTTCTTGTTGTCTCAACCTAATTCCTTGTCCTCTTATTTCTAGGGTTTTATGTTTTGTTCATTTAATCCTTTTCTTCTTCTTTGTGGGTTAAATAAATCTATTTATTTAGTCTTAGGTCTCTTTCATGAATTACCTAATTTTTATTTCATCTTTTTCCTCAATTTTCTAATTTGCTAATTTCTCCTAATTCCTAATTTCTATTTCTCCTATTTTCTTTAATTTTTCTAATATTTCCCCTAATTTCATTCCCTCATTTTCTCCTATGTTTATTCTTCCATTTGTTGCAATCATGGAGGCTATTTTCTCTCTTCCCTTTTGTCATGGGAATGGCATTTCAATCTTGTCATAATTTGTCATACATCTTGCATAGCAACTTGTCATAATTTGTGCATAGTTTGTCATACACTTTGCATAGAAATTGTCATACATTTGTCATAATTTTGCCATTCTTGATTTGAATTTCCTTTCAAATATCTTCATGCTAATCTTGTCCTCTCTCCAATTTGTCTATAAATTGGATGAGTTTCTTCAATGAAAAGGGATCAATCACATTTTCGAGTAACCTTATGCTGCGAATTTCATCTCTCAACAACTTGCTTTCCACTTGCATTATGCACTTGTAGGTGAGATCCACATCAAATTTGAAGGTGAAAGAAGAACAATGGAGCCACATGAAGGAGATATCTGCGTCAGTTTGCTTCGATTTCATTTGATTTGAATATCTTGTCTTTATGTCTTCATTGAGTGGATTAGGATTGCTTTCATAGCAGCTTTAGGTTTTGTGGTTGTCCTAATTTCTATTGTTTTGATGATTTCCAATTTCTTGATCTATAGATACAAATGATACAATCGCTATGATCACCATAACTCCCAGAAACAGAGACTATGCAGTAGTTACTCGCAGATCAAAGGTAACTTTACAAGGAATACCACAAAATTAACCACCAGTAGTAGGAACTTACAATGTTGTTGACCAACTTAAGAAAACTCTGGCATAGATATCATTATTTGTACTATTGCGTATTTCACCTACTCATAGAGCTATACTAGAAAAATCACTTCAAGATTTGGTAGTAGACAGAGATATAGATGAAAATGCCTTCTAGTCTATGGTGGAAAATCTGACACAAGGCAGACGTATTGCATTCACAGAACAAGATATTCCTAGTGATAGACTGCTTCATAACGACCCTTTACATCTGGAAGCTTATATTCATAAGAGAAGAATCAGAAGAGTACTCATAGATGGGGGAGCCGGTCTCAACATTTTCACTTTAAAGCTGGTCAAAGCACTAGGATATTCTGAACTTCATATTGATTCTTCTAAGAGGATAAATATCAAGGCTTACGATGATGAAGAACATCCATCAAAAGGCATTGTAACATTACCTGTACAAGTAGGACCTATAACAACAGAGGTTGCTTTTCAAGTCTTGGACATAGAGCTGGGATATAACATGTTATTGGGCCGCCCATGGATCCATACTATGCAAGCAGTACCATCCACATTTCATCAATGTGTCAAATTCCCATACAATGGTATTGAAATCACCATAAAGGGTGATCCAAATCCATTCCAACATTGCAATTACCTGAAAGATAGTGTGGATAATCAGGTACCTATCAATCAGGGCGCACCTCTCACTACACAATTGGAAACATTAAAGATCACATAAACAAAACAGGAAATGCCTACAACATCCTCCTTACAAATCAAAGAAATGGGTTGTGGTAAGTACTCTATTGCAAATACTTTAAGTGGGAAACAATTGTCTCTTTCTCCTAAGTCCTTTGGGAAACCTCACAATACAGTACAAAAATAGGACAAAGGAAAAGAAATTGTCAGATATACAGACTCATGCTCTTTCATTAGATGGGGTGACTTACAAGAATAATCCTTGAACTAAGATGTTAACCATTGGATATATAGAGAAGAAGATCATATGAAAATACCCAGAATACACATGGATCAGTATGACAATGGATTCAAAATACTCCAAAGACATGGATATGATGGTACCACAGGCCTTGGGTTACAGAAACAAGGAAGGCTAGAACCTATTGTTCCTAATGATAATCCAGGGAATCAAGGATTGGGATATAAGCATGTACAACATATCACAGAAGCAAGACAATGTAGCCTTGATATTCTAAATCAACCAAGAAAACTATCAGACTACATATCACAAAGCAATTTGTCCACACAAGCACTCTCATCTTCATCTCAAACAAGTAATCAGGTACCTACATCACCTAGTGTAGAATCAGATGGAGAAGACATGAGACAAATCCTGCAAGAACCTACCACTGAGTTACAAAATGATGCAATTGTTGACACAACAGTACATGCTAATGTGGCAACAGATGCAGGTTTACCACCACCACCTGAATCCCACCCATGGTTATTGTCACTACTTCTACCATGAGAAGCAACTCAGGCTCAACCTAATGAAATAGATGAAGAAAGATTGCAAAGGCTTATACCAAGCTTAAGAAGGGTAACTAATGTCCAAAGAAGACCAGTCAATCTACAACAGAATCAAAGACAGGAACAAGAAGAAATAACTGATGATAGCTCATATGATGAAACATATATTGAAAGTGAGACAGACTCTCATGACTACGAATTGTTATCACTTCATGATTCTAGCCCACCAGAAAGTGTAATATCAAGGAATTAAATAAATATTATATAGGATGAAGATACACAATGTCAGTCAAACAATCAAGTCTTCATGTTATCAGAGTCTACTAAAGAAGGGAGTAATGATTTACCCCTAGTGCATTCACACTTGATTGATTGGGGGCAAGAAGGAAAACCAATGCTGGATTGGTTTGAAAACGACGAAGTAATTTCAAAATTTCTAGGAGTCAGAGAGGGATTTCCACAAGGTGATCATAAAGAAGGGTTTGTTATAGACCAGAATAGAACAACATACTTCGGAGAAGAAAGTGCTTCTACAACAGAAGATAAGGATCGAACTACCCATAATGGCAAGAGTGACTTGGGTAATCTTCCTATGGAAAGAGAAATTTCAATATTACTTACAGAGGAAACAAAAGAAGTAAACATAGCAGAAGGGGAGGTTTTACATAACAACCATCTGGAAAAATCACTAAGGAAAGAAGAAAAAGATAGATTCATTCATTTTTTCAAGAAACGACCTATCAAATTTGCTTGGTCCTATTCAGACATGCCAGGCTTAGACTCTAAATTAGTGTTGCATCACTTACCTTTGATACCAGAAGTTAAACCTTACAAACAAAAATTGAGAAAAATGCATCCTAGAATCGCATTACTAGTTAAAATAGAACTACAAAAGTTGTTGGATGTAGGTTTTATTAGACCTATTCACTATGCAAAATGGATATCCAACCTGGTACATGTGACTAATCCCACAGGAGGCATAAGAATCTATATTGATTTTCGGGATCTAAATAAAGCTTGTCCTAAGGATGACTTCTCACTACCTAATATCAATATGATAGTTGACCTAATAGCTGGAAATGAGATGCTATCCTTAATGGATGGTTTTTCAGGATACAACCAGATTAAAATTGCACTAGAAGATCAACATAAAATGACCTTTACATGCCCATGGGGAACATATTGCTGGAATGTGATGCCATTTGGTCTCAAAAACATCAGAGCAACATACTAAAGAGCCACGACAATATTGTTTCATGATATGATCCACAACATAATGGAAGATTACGTGGATCACATATTGGCTAAATCACAAACATGAGAAAGTCACCTTGCAATTCTTACATAAATATTTGATCGGTTGGAACAGTATAATGTCATATTAAACCCGAAGAAGTATGTGTTTGGCGTAACAGTAGGTAAACTATTAGGGTTTATAGTGTCAAACAGAGGAATTGAAATAGACCCTGCCAAGGTCAAGGCAATCATTGATATGCAACCTCCGTCAACACTTAAACAACTCAGAGGGTTACAAGGAAGACTGCAATCCATAAGGAGATTCATAGCACAGTTGGTAGATAAGTGTCACCCATTCCAGCATTTACTCAGGAAAGGAGTTACTTTTAAATGGACAAAACAATTCCAGGAAGCTTTCCAAGCTTTGAAAGATTATCTTTTGAACACACCAGTGTTAATATCTCCTACTCCAGGAAAACCTCTATTGTTATACATATTAGCAACAAACTTAGCTCTAGGAGCTCTATTGGCACAACATGACCAAAATGGAAAAGAAAGAGCCATTTATTATATAAGTAGGACTCTGATTGACTATGAGATTAATTATACCCCCATAGAGCGAGCATGCTTAGCAGTAACCTTTGCATCCCAAAAGCTCAGACATTACATGTTGAGTCATAAGGTACAACTCATTGCACACTTTGACCTACTCAAGTACCTATTGAGCAAAGCAACATTGACCGGGTGATTGGCTAAGTGGGTTATGATCCTGAGTGAGTTTGATATAGAATACATAGATAGAAAAGCCATCAAAGGACAAATTATATCAGATCAATTAGCAGAGGCTCCTATACAGGACAATCACCCATTGCTGATAGACTTTCCAGACGAATCCGTGTTTACATTAACGACCTCTGTTATGTGGAAATTATACTTTGATGGGTCATATACAAGTCACAGATTTGGAGCAGGGATTCTCTTTATTACTCCTCAAGGGGACGTTATACCTAAGTCATTTAGGATCAATTTCCAATACACCAACAATATGGCTGAATATGAAGCTCTCCTCATAGGGCTTCCTACAGCTGTACAATGGAAAAGACAAGAGTTACAGGTCTATGGTGATTCGAAGTTGATTGTGAACTAGGTCAATGATGATTACAACATGAAGGATGACAAACTCATGCCTTATAAGAAGTTGGTCGAAGATTACAAGGAGCACTTCAGAAAAATTACCTTCGAACAAATCCCAAGAAACAAGGCCGCAGATGCAATGGCAACCATAGGATCTCTTCTTAATATGCCTGCTAACAAAACTCTGTTTGAGTTCATCATAGAACAGTTGATGCTACCTGCATATGAGACTCCCTTATCAGAATATGTAAGTGCAATTGTGGGTCCAGAATCACCTTGGTACAATGAAATATATACATATTTACATACTCAATACATATCACCAGATCTATCCAGGAATCAAAAGAAGACATTTATTTGTCAGGCATCTAGATACACCATTATAGCTGATACTTTGTATAGAAAGGGTTTCGATGGAACTCTTCTCTGATGCCTAGAGGAGAATGAAGCACACCTTGCTTTAAAAGAAGTCCATGATGGAATCTGTGAGGCTCACCAAAGCGGTCCGCCATTGTCAAAGAAATTGTTGAGAACAGGTTATTATTGGCCAACCATGGAAAAAAATGCTTACAAGTATGTAAATAAGTGTAAACAATGCCAAATGCATGGAGATCTCATTCATGCACCAGCACAAGATCTTAAACCCATTACATCATCATGGCCATTTTCACAATGGGGATTAGATCTAGTGGGTAAAATCAACCCTACTTCTTCCAATGGGCATAAGTTCATCTTGACAGCCACTGAGTACTTTACCAAATGGGTTGAGTCAATTCCTCTAACATACACTACTAGAAAGCAGATATCAAAATTCATGCTCAACTACATTATATGTAGATACGAAGTTCCAATGTGCTTTGTTATAGATAACGAACATCCATTTAAAAACTAGGAAGTGAAAGACTTGTGTGGCAAATTTCATATACAACAGAGATTTGCCACACCATATTATCCACAAAGTAATGGGCAAGCAGAGGCTACAAATAAAACAATATTGAAAATTCTCAAGAAAGTAGTCACTGACATAGGACGGGACTGGCATCTCAAGTTAAATTCTGCTCTTTGGGCTTAAAGAATAGGAGTATGCACACTTACAGGAGCAACACTATATTCCTTGGTCTGTGGGACAGAAGTGATACTCCCCATTGAAATAGAAATACCATCTCTAAGAGTCTCCTTGCAGAACATCATATCAGAGGAAGACTACAGGGTAGCAAGGTTACAAGAACTCGAAACCCTTGACGAAAAAAGACAAACAACATTTAACCATCTACAAGGATATCAAAACAGACTGAGACGAAGTTATAATAAATGGGTCCGCCCACAAACGTTTCAAGTGGGAGATCTAGTACTTAAAGAGAATCAAAGGAATCTAACGGAATGAGAAAGGCCAAGGAAATTCAAACCTAACTGGCTAGGTCCTTTCATTATAACAAGGGTCATAGGCAATGGAGCATATAATTTGGCTACCATGGAGGGAGATCCACTATCTGACCCTATGAACAACATGCACCTTAAGTGATATTATACCTAAGGGTTGTGTAGTTTAGGTTTTTACTTTCTGCATTGCATTTCATATCATTTAAAACATCTGCATTACATATAGTTTCTTTTCAAATGCATTGCATTCTCAAAAGTTTCGGCAATTACATATAGCAGCATCAATAAAACAAGGAAATTGTCCAAGTTTTTCATATGCGTGCATCCAAGAGAGGCAAGGGTCATCTCCTTTCCTAGATATTCGGACATGAAGTCTATGAGGTCATAAGGTCATTCATTTTCAACACTACCCTGTGATGATGCTTTACTTATGGTTGGGTAGTGATTTCACTATTTGAGACGTGTTAACCCACAATCTATCAATTGCTATATCTCACACATTAAGAAGATCTCTAATTCATTCTAGACACCTAGTTGATCATATGACTAGTGAAAAATTTAAAATTCTACTTCAGCACCACTGTAATTGTCACACCCAAGTAGGTTTCATTACTTACAAGTCAAGGCAAGAAAATAAACAAAGAAAAAGAGCTATGCCAAATATCCATCTCAAGGCAAAAGAGCAATGATATATAACTGAAATATCACGCATACAAATGCGATAAAAAGCTTGACTATGGGAACATGCAAGTAACTTCATCAGGGCTATGAATGCCTACTGGCAATGGAGCAATATTTAATAAATTACAGTTTATAACCTCATCGGAGCTCTCAAGGCTTGTTGGCAGCGAGGCTCTATTGGGGATACTTTTGAAGTTAGAATAAACCATGTAGCTAGTCATATAGGATGCTAAGGATCTTTAGTGAACATAAGAGTAGGAATTAACTCATCTGCACACACATGGGCAAAAGAAGATCAAAGTTTCAAGAACCAATGGGGAAGTTTTCCACGTCTCCATTTGTAAATCCTAGTCACTAAGTGTGTTGAGATGAATGTTCCCAAGTGCCTTAGAGATCGATTGGCCACTTATCTATGAAATGTTTTGCACCTCCATTTCAATTGGTGTATTACAAATGCAAAAACAAACACAGTCAACCTTGTTCGAATAGGATATGCATCTTCATCCTGCATATTGCATTCACATAGGTCATGTCAAAAATTCATTTGTCTCCAAATACATTATACAGATCATCATGTCATACATGTTTGCATACTAGGGGCATAACTGAAAAAATCCAAAAAATCATATAAAGTCTTGAAAAAATCAAAAAAAATAAAAATTCATATAAAGTCCTGAAAAAATCCTAAAAAAAAAACAAAAATCATATAAGTCCTGAAAAAATTCAAAAACATTGAAAAACTCAAAATTCAAAAACATTGAAAAACACAAAATTCAAAAACAATGAAAAACTCAAAATTCAAAAACATTAAAAACCATAAAATCCCAAAAAATTCATATAACGTCCTGAAAAAAAAATCAACCAAAAACATCTGGAAAATGTCTTGAAAAAATCAACCAAAAACATTCAAATATGGTCCTGAAAAAAAATCAACCAAAAACATTCAGATAATATCCTCGAAAAAATTAACCAAAAAACATTCAAATATCGATCTACATAATCCAAAAACATCAGAAAAAGCTCTTGAAAAAGAACTAAAAATCGAAAATCGGTCAATCAAAAAAACTTGCAATAAAATATCTTGTGAGAAACAAATACCCTAGCAGATATCCAGCAAACACTTTGCATGAAGTTAAAAAAGGATACGACTACCCAGTCAAACATCTGCAATCAACTAATCAAACTGTCTTATCAATCGTATCATATCCATATCAACGTGATCATTATCTTGTCTTAAACAGAATAGGATACACTCGAAATCAGTCAGGTTGGTCTTAAACGGGGTCCGCAACTTTCTAAGATCAGACATTATCAACCATCGCATCAAGCAACTGAGAACAAAGGCACAAGGTCAATATAGTTGCTGAATTTTGTCTGGGTCAGTCATTATCTTTTATCATTTGGCGACAGATATTGTTCTTATGCTACTCAAGGATGTCTATAAGTGACTAGAGGAGCTATGATGGGCATTATCTTTTTCTTTGTTTGCTGTTTGTGGTGTGAACTGATGAAATTCTAGGGAAATTTCTCTAGTGGGTGTCTATGATAAGAGTCTTCACATCAAGGTGAAATCGCCACACATACCTCGACCCCTAGCGTAATTCTCAGAATGGAGGGTTCACTCCTTGTCTACTACGTGTTTGTTTCTACAATGAGATATCTTTGCATCTTGGTTCCTTATACCCTGATGTGCTAAGCTTCATTGTTCAATAATAAGGCTTAGTGATGAATATATATTGACGCAATAAAATATGTGACATAGGTTCGTGATTCATTCAATTTCATTCTCATTCTCATCTCATTTGCTTATTGATAGTTTGTTGATTTCTCATCTTCTTTCTAAATCACATTCTAACATTCTTTCTACCATCAATTTTTCTTTCTATCATCTAACTAACATTTCTTCAAGGTGTATCTGAGTTAAAATTGGTTCAACCATTATCATACAAAAAAAAAGCATTCATTATGATTACCATCATTAATACATACATGTAATACCATTGCATTCAAAATCATATAGAGTCAAATGGATATGCATCATAAAACTCATAACATCATATAAGCATACATGAGAAACAAAACATACATAGATCACTATCAAAACCCGCATGTCATATATATATAACTCAAATATGATAATGTGTGTGAATAAAATAAATAAGCCTGAAGGCTCAGATAACATGATCAACCAACACTGCCTCTGTCAGTAGGTGGATCCTATCCACTAGATCCTTCCCCAGGATGTCGAGGTGGTCCCATAACACCACCACTGCTAGTCCATCATGAAGTAGATCTACTCGATCTCCTCCCCATAAATGCACTGAAGCTAGGCTCTCTCTGACCCTCAGGGATGGCTCGCTCATATGCCTGTCTATAATAAATAGCCTCCTACGCAGCAGTGAAATACCTATCTGCTTAGTCGCGCACATCGGTACCTGCTCTAAAAAGCTGATCAAAGGCATCCATGGTAATCTGACCTCTCTGAACTGCCTCATCTCTCTCCCTTTGGAGACGATCTCTCTCAGCCTTAAGGGCACCATAATCTGCATGATAAGTATCTCGCTCGATATCTTGTCTAGCGACCTCATCCTCCAAACTCTAGACCCATGCTCTAAGAGTCTGCAACTCATCCTCCTCACCAACCTGTCCTCTCCCACCCTCTGCACCATGCACATCCTCTAGCTCTGACATATCCTCATCATCACCTCCATCCTCGCTACTCGATGACTCAGAAGAATCATCGCTATCCTCACTGCTAATAGACTCGGTGTCTCCACCAATGTCTACATCCTCATCTCCCTCATCTCCCTCACCTCCTCCCTCATCACCCTCACTTCCTCTCTTAGCTCCACTCTCTCCTCCTCCTCTGGCTCTCTCCCCTACGTCTATCCTCAACCACTGTCTAGGATGGCGAATCTACTGTGCTGTAATCAAAACAACAGGATCAGTCAAAGGCACTGGCCTATGCCTAGCAAACCACACATCATACTCCACCAACGTCCCTAGATCCGCTACACCTCTACCCCAACCCCAGAGTAATGGCTACAGAGAATTAAACTCAGCATAAGCAACATGTGGTTGTATGCAAACACCCCAATCAGATACCTCCCGTGATACTCGAGCAAAATAAGCAGTAACCACCAGTGTCACTTGTACCTCACCAAACTAGCTCAGAACCTACCCCGGAAGATACATCTCGATAATCCACTGGGTCTCAAAGGTCCTACCAATAAGATATCTCTGTTGTCGGTAGAAAGGCAAGTGTACTGCATCATCCTCCCAACTGGGGAAATCTAAGTATGGTCTCCAAATAAAATGTTGCAATATGTCCAACTGATGTCTTCAATACAAGGTGTTCCCCGAACCTCTGTGTCTGATACCTGTTGTATACCTATAAGCATAAGGCTCACCGGGCTGCAAATCGACATGAATAACAAGCCTTGAAATAGAAATATGCTCCCATGCCCATGTCTAAAGCAAAGTAACACCACAACTGATAGAACAGTATCCAGGATACACAATACCATGCAACTGATAGTATAACATGGCTAGAAGACAAGGACCCCAAGAATACAGTCGACGATGAATGATCATATCATGGAGCACTCTGTCCCATCCAACTGGAAACCCATGACCTCATCTGTCAGGTATCAGTAAACCACCGACAACACCGCATAATACAATAGTCAGGTCAT
Source organism: Cryptomeria japonica (assembly GCF_030272615.1). Taxonomy (NCBI): domain Eukaryota; kingdom Viridiplantae; phylum Streptophyta; class Pinopsida; order Cupressales; family Cupressaceae; genus Cryptomeria; species Cryptomeria japonica. The sequence goes on from NC_081406.1 coordinate 226,922,176, forward strand.
CATAGTCTAATTGGGCCCAAGGGATGTCATAACGGCCACTGATCTACAAGTCCTGTATCTCACATTCGAAAAGTGCACATAGTCCAGCAATGCCATCATCATGGTCATATACAACTCTCTCACCATGAATAGGAATATGCAGTATACGCCATACATCCTCTAAGGTAATGGATGTCTCACCAGTCGGAAGATAAAAAGAACAAGTCTCGGAATGCCATTGCTCTATTAAAGCTTTAATCATGGCCCTGTTGGTCGTAACCTTTGGCAAGTGTAAAAAATGATATAGACCAAGTTGTCGGATATGCTCAATTTCCTCGTCTAGTAAGTTAGCTCGAAGATCAAGTCCACTAGGTCTGCTCTATCAGCAATATAACACTCCAATGTTCTCTTGCAATGAGAAAATATTGAAAATATCAGATATCGAATCTCTAAAAACAAAAATATTTCAAAACACATGACAAAAAAAAATTACATTTGCAATGAATGCGTGATAGTTATGACTAATGCAGTATAATTATGACTCTTGCATGATGTTTAAAGCTAATGCATAACAATATGAGATCTTGCATAACAATAAACACTTATGCGTAATGATATACATGAATGCGGAATGTTTAATACTAATGCGTGACATTTAGGACGCATGCGTAACAGTTAAAGCATTTGTGGTACAGTTAACACTAATGCGTAAAAATCGACAAGTGATTGCGTGACACAGTGCAAAAATTGATCGTGGAATTTTTTTTGGAAAATAGCATAAAATCAGGAAAAATTTGGAAAAATACCATGCCACCAGTCTGAAGAGGTCTCTGATATGAACGTACTCGGTCAGACAAGTGCAATTGAGGTCTATAACCAGCCATGATGATCAAATACTCAGAAAAAAGCACATAAACTACAAAGAAAACCAAGGAATTACCAAATTGCAAATGAGCAAATGAAAACCTAAAAATCTCTATTTATAGCTCAAAATTAGGGTTTTTTGACACCTCGACGCCCGTGGTCCCCACCAGCTTCAAACACCTTGTAACCTACTCAAACGATCTCGAAATCGCACGGAATTTTACACGCTTGCTCATTAAACTGATATCGAAAACATGGTCTCAATTTTGGAATTTTCCGACCACCTTTTCCGAGGGGGCATATTTACACTATACATCAGTACCGAGGCATACTGGGGCATAATTTTTCGTTTTCTTTGAAACAATGTCATTCCAACTTTGTCTCAAAGAGGGGCAAATGTAGACACCTAAAAATGTCTCATTGATCATGTACTAATTATTCGTCTAATTGATTAAATAATCTTTATTATTTAATTAATCTATTTCTTCTAATTTCATATATCCTCATCATCTTACTAATTATTCTATTTTCCTATTCTATCATCATTTAATCATTTTAATCATTTCCTAAATATTAATTAAATATTTATTATTTAATTAATTCTCATTAATTCCCCAATTTAAATAATCTTCATTATTTAAATAAATTACTAATTATTCAATTTCTATCTCTAATCAACTATTTATTTAACCCTTTTCTAAATATTAATTAAATATTTATTATTTAATTAATTATGATTTTAATCCTTTAATTTAAATAATATTTATTATTTAATTAAATTCCATTTCTAAATAATTAAATAGTTTCTTTAAATTATTTAATTAACTAATTAATTCTTCCATTTCCAAATCCCCAAATTCTAATTTCATTTAATTTCATATTCTTCTAATTTCTTCCAAACTCAAATACATGTGCATGATTTCAAAAACCAAATTGAAAATCAAAGTTAAGTTCTAAATATATTCAAATACTAAATTGAATTAATAAATTCAATTATTTGAATTAATATCTCATGCAAAGATTAAATTGAAAATCTAAATCTAAATGCAAGCACATGCTAAATTAATTAATTCATTCAATTAATTAATTAAATCATTTATCTCTTCAACTTCTATTTCCATCTTTCAGTTAGCTTTTTCTAAATTAAGCTTTCTTTGTCATCCTCTTTATTTCCACCAATCATTCTTTTTCTTCCTTCAGTCAACTTTTTCTCAATCAGTTGACTCAATTAATCTATTCAATCTATTGAGTTTCACTCCTACAATCAGCAGTTCAACTATCAATTTTCATGTGAGCTCACCTGAGTTCCACCTCTTGATCAATTTGTTCCACCTTTCAATCAATCTTCTCTAATTATCTATAAATTGAGCATCCAATCTCCATTTTCAATAATCACGAACTTCGAATCTTTGTGTCACTTGCAGGTTACCAGTGCAATATCTGAGAGCCATCATACCACAGAGAAGAGAAGAGCAATGGAAGCAATATGCAATCTTGGAATAGGGAGTTTCATTGAATTATTATAATTCTTATTTCTTGATATTTGCATTATTTCATTGTCTTGTTTATTAGATTCTTTGATTAGATAGGGATTCATGATTTCCCTTGATTTCTAATTAATTGATTATTGCTTTTGAATAAGATGAATTTTACATGCATACAGTAATATATTTCATTTGAATTCTGGTGAGATGACATGTTTCATTGCACAAATTGATGAGAGTTGGCTATGGCATAAAATATTGCGTCATGTGAATTTTGACTGCATTGTGAAGATCAATTCAACTAAGGAAGTTAGAGATATACCTAAGATTGTGAAGCCCTATAATCTGGTATGTAAAGAATGTCAAATGGGTAAACAATTCAGAACCTCTTTTAGGAGTATACAAGATAAATCTAATGATGTTCTTGATCTTATTTATACTGATTTGTGTAGCCCTCCTAGAGTTAAAAGTTTTCAAGGTGATAGATATTTCATGCTAATCATTGATGATTATTTTAGAATGACGTGGGTTACTTTTCTAAGGGAAAAATATGAAGCATTTGAAAAGTTTAAAATCTTTAAGGCTAAAGTGGAAACTGAGACATGATTGAAGATTAAATGTTTGAGGTCAGATCATGGTGGAGAATTCACATCTGGTGAGTTTAATAACTTTTGTGAGAAGCATGGTATAAGAAGATAATTTTCTACTCCCCAGACACCTCAACAAAATGGAGTTGTGGAAAGGAAGAACATAACTATCTTGGATGCTACTAGAACAATGATTATGGAAGCTAGTCTACCTCATGACTACTGGAGAGAAGTAATGAGCACAACGGTTTATACATTCAACAAAGTACATATCAAAGGAGAAACTGGTAAGACGCCTTATGAATTTTGGTTTGGAAATACACCTACAGTTAAGTATTTCAGAATCTTTGGTAGTAAATGTTATATCAAGAGAGATGATATCATTGGCAAATTTGATCGTAGATGTGATGAAGGCATATTTTTTGGTTATTCTAATGAAAGCAGGGCATATAGATGTTATAACAAAAGATTGCAGAGAATTGTGGAAAGTGCTAATGTCAAAGTGGATGAGTTGAATAGAGGTCAAATCAAAGTTTATCAGAAGGAACCATTAGTGGGAATGATTATATGTGAACCGATAGCACCTTTACCGAAACAAAGTGTTGAACTAGTTACTCTAGTAGTATCAGAAAATTCTACAGTAACTGAAGAACCAAGAAGAGGAATAGAGAGTCAGAAGACTCCTAGGTATGTGAGATTGAATCATTCAGAAGATCAGATCATTGGGGATAATAACAATGGAGTAATGATAAGAAGAACACTGACAACTAATGAGGTATGTTTAATTTTTCAAATTGAACCGGTATTAGTAATTGAGGCATGTAAAGATGATTATTGGTTGAAAGCTATGGAAGAAGAATTAGATCAGATTGAGAAAAAATAACACATGGACTTTGGTTCCCCGACTTAAAAATAAGAATTTTATTGGAACTAAATGGGTTTCTAGGAATAAATTGAATGAGGATGGTCAAGTTGTAAGGAATAAGGCTAGATTGGTTTGTAAAGGATATTCTCAGAAGGAAGGAATTGATTATGATGAAACCTTAGCACCGGTAGTTATTCACTGTGATAACTCTGCTACTATTGATATATTAAAGAATCTGGTATTTCATTCTAAGAAAAAGCACATATCTATCAAGTATAACTTTTGGAAGGAAAAGGTGGAAGCAAATGAAGTTAGATTGGTTTATGTGAACACTAAAGATCAGATTATAGATATCTTCACTAAACCTTTGCCTAAGGAATCATTAGAGAACTTTAGAGACAGATTGGGAGTCTCTGCCCCTCCGATAGAGACTTGATTGATGTGGTTTGTCATCAGTCCAGTATGCACTATCAGAGATATTTTTCATTCTGGCACTAATGTGGGGATGCTACTGCTCAGGGGGACTAGTCAGCTTTTTGATTCAATGGTTTATGTTTTTGCTTTGATATTTTTGTCAAATTTATGACATTGATGTCAAAGGGGGAGAGATATATGTATAATTCAGAGCTTTATAGAGATATCATTCACAGGGGGAGTTTGGTCTTTGTTTCATAACTTCATTACTACATCTGTATGTGGGAGATTGTTGGTTGTCTTCCATTGGGGGAGACTTGTTTGGGGTTTCTTGTTACTTAGATGTTTTTCACATCTAGTGTTTCCATCAATGCCAAAGAGGGAGACTGTTGGCCATTTGGAGGGATTGATTATGTGTTGCACCGATGTTTTGTTATTGATCTCAACACTAGCTGTTTGGATTCTTTATCGACACCCTTCTGGTCCCGGTAGGTTGAGTGGTTTATGATTGGTTTGGATCCGGCATAATCCAGTAGGCTCTGGTATGGTTTGGTTAAGGAATTGGCTTATTCATGATACTTATGTTCATATTCAACAAGTTGGTTTTGGTATGGTGATCAGATACTATCCTGCTTGCTTGGAATCTTAGCTTATGGTTCCAGGGAGGGTTTCACCGACAGATCTTTTGATGAAGATATTTGATGATATGCATAAGTGGTGTTGGTGCAACTTTTGGTGGAGATTCAGGATGTTGTTGGTGATCATGTTCGAGACTTGGCAGATGGATATCATTGTTTTAGTGTGTGGACCTATATTGGGTTCTGGTTGATCTAGGTTACAGAACGACTTAATGTAACGTGTGGATTGGACCTCTCGATGTGTTTCTGGGATGTCTTATGTGTTGGATATTATTTTTTTGGTCTAATGTCGACATGTTTTGTAATTATGTATTTGGTTTATTGTCTAGTGGCTAACCTGATTGTTTATGATCAAGGGTTTGTATATATATGATGTAAGATCTCGTTGTAGATCATCATAGGAATAAGCTCATGGAATGGATATGGATATGTAATGTGCGAATAATGTAATATCATTTAGGAAGAGGATTTGGTCGATCATTGAAGATCGAATAATGTAAGAGGATTTATTCCTTTGGTATTGAGCTTAACCGGAACTATACTCAGGCATAGGAGATGCTATCTTTGCAGTTCAAACACTTCTTCTAGATTGTATTTTGGATTTCTATGTAGTTAGTGAGACTCCTTTTGTGATGAGAAGTATGCTCTAGGCTGTTGGCCTTCCTGAAAGTGTGGGCCCCTCAATTGTAATTCACATACTTACTACAGAAGTATTATCTGACTGTGGGTAGGATTCCCACCATGGTTTTTCCCTTTACCGAGTTTTCCACGTATAAATCTTGGTGTCATGTGGATGGTATTTATTCTATGATTATTGTTTATGCTTAATTGGTTTAATTGTTATTCTGGTATTAATGTTTTGGGTTCTGATATTAAAGTTTTAATTGATAAATGTTCTGGTAATCTGTGACAACTAATTCACACCCCCTTCTCAGTTGTCTTTTGGTTATTTGAACTGTCTAACAATATTTACTATATTTTCTTAGTGATGAACACTTAAGTTGCTATCGGTAATGTTTTGGTAAATCTGATTTGGAGATTGTTTAATCAACTATTGGTACTGGTTATGAACTGTTTTGTGAAGTATTTTGCAAATTGGTGAAAAGTTACAGTTTATCCTTATTACTGATTCATCTCCCCCTCTCAGTTTAACCGGATCTTAACAATAACAGTCATCATGAAACTTTTTGTAAGAATATTAGAAAATAATGCTAAAGATATTGCATAGCTTCATGGAATGAACTTGTGAGTACTTTGATGCATCAGTTTGATGAGAAAAATAAAGAGAAATTGCACATTCAAGAATAGAATATAAATTGTATAAAGAAATTGGAATGTTGCATATCCCCTTTAGATGCATTCTTTGATATGGTGAGACACGAAGGAGAATCTATAAGAGACTTGTTTGAAAGAACACTGAATACTTATTTGCAAATACCTGTTAATGTGAGGTCTAATGAGTTTGTGTGTGTTAAGTTGTTAATGAGGATATATGAACCTAATCAAATCTATTGTCCTTAGTCTTCAAAGTTGACTACTCTTGATTAGGTATGTGAATTGGTTGGTGTCATAGAGATGATTAAGTATGAAAATTCTAACAGTACTAAACTTCACAATGCAGACAACGATAATATCATTAATAAATGTGAGGAGAATAATGACACAATTCATCTTGTAAGAGAACCATGTGCAAATGAAAGTTGTAGCTATATTATTTCAGATGCAAATGAAGATGAGTTTGTGGAAAGACAACTCATGCATTTGAAGAGGGATTGCAATGATGAGGATTCTATTAATAGTATGCAACATAAAGATCTCCCCTACTTTGCTAATGAGAAAGAAGAATGCATCAAAAATAAAGTGAAGAGGTATGTGTATCTGAAAATCATGTTTAGATTTAGTTAAACCCATCATATGATGAAATGATAGAAGAAAATCAAAAGATATCTTGCCAAGGCATATCTCAATGTAATCTACATGTGTTTCCAAGTCTAATCTATGATGAAGATGTGGCATTCTCAAATGATCAGGATAATGTATCAGCCTGCGAAGCAAATAACTATGTTGATGAAAACAATACATCCAATTTGTTATTTTTGAATGATTCAGAGTCTGGTGGTGATGTGGAAGCTAATGAAAATGGAGAATCCATTAGTCACGGGGTGAGTGAAGAAGCATATTCACTTAGTAGTGAATAAATTTTATAATATACATGAGAATGGTTCTAAAATCTCATGCCCAACACACATTTGTATTGATAGTGATGGTACTTTTTGTTGTGCAAAGTATGACACCTATGTCTTTGATCTTCCCTCATCATGTGGATTAGTTAGCTTGCAGGGTAATTATGAATACAATAATGAAAGATTATTTAACTATGGTAATAATAACTATGATAAATTTGAAAATGTGTATGCTGATATGATTTTAGAATTTCATTCTAATAAAAGATGAAAATTGATGATTGTGAGGTTCATTGCAGCAATACTCCAAGGTAGGAAGTTTCAAATGTAGATTTGTGTGAGGGAGTACCCTTTGATCTAGATGAACTTCGCTCTAAAAAATTTCATGTAAACACATATATGGATTTAAATAATATATTAGATTGTGATTTTAAATCAGAAATGCATATTTCTTTTGAACCATTGGATGTTGAGGATTTGAATATGTTAAATCTGCAATTTGTTGATTCTAATGATGAAGTTTCGGGTTTACTACTATGTGAGCAAGCCACATGCTATGCTGAAGATGATGTTTTTAAATCTAATATTGAATTATTTGATAGTGCTAACATTGATGACAATAGATGTCAAAAGCAATCTGACTAGTCTTGCTTTCTGTTTTAGTTAGAGATCTCTCATTTGGTGAGTAATAGTGGGTATGATGAAGTAAAATGTCACAAGGAGTATGGATCTGATTTGTTGAGTGGATATAAATTTTGTTTGTTATTTGATGATAAAATTCTTTAGTGTTTACTTGATTTAAGAATGTTGTGTGTTGTAAACTAATGACAGATGTCCATATGTTCTATTGGGCAAATTTCAATGATATATTCAAATTTATCTCAATACAACATGATGAAAATCAAGTGTTTGAGACAGTCAAGCACATGCCTTTCTTTTCTGGTGGCCTTGGGCCACCAATTGTGGTTTTATTTTTTAAACCATACCAATGCAGGAATTGCCAGTGCATGGACAATTCTTGAAACATTTCTTTTTCATGCATAGTAGCATAGGATGCTCTCAGTTTTGGTTTCCCTTTTTGGGGTATCAGTTTTTGCTTTATGTCAAATTGGTCTGCTTTTCCTGAAGATTTGTATTCTTGCTATATTTGCAAGGGGCATACATCCCTAGATAAAGCCACTGTTGGTGCCTTAAAATTTCCAAAAGTTGAAGGGCCCACAATTTGCAATCTACTATTTACACTCAAAAAATATCCCTACAAAATTTGCTTAAGTAGCCCACTTTGAAGACCAATAATTTAACTTGGGGATCATACTCACATGTCATAACTAAACATTTTTGTCAATTTTGAGACTCCTATGATCGAGTTTCAATCAGTTTTTGAAGCAGTAAATTGGAGGCTTTTGGTGAAAATCTGCTCTTTGCCCACTTCCAAGTTTGCAAAGTAGCCACCTGTTTGAATTAATATTTCACAATTGGAAGATCATCATGACAAATGGATTGGTATACCGCATTCCCCTAATATTAATGTGCTCCTTGGTCAGGTTTCAAGGTCTTATGATTGAGTTTGCTATTTTTTCCAGCCCAAAAGTAAAATTAGTTTAGCTGTTTGCATTGCTTGAAACTGCCAAGAGGGTCAACTTGGGAAGGCGATAGTTTGACACTCGTTTATCATCATGAGAAACCAATTTGTCAGGGGACTCATGCCACTTTTATATGCATTCTTTTCAGTTCTCGAGGTAATTGGACTTTGTTTGATATTTTTTAGGGCTCAAGTTTTTTATGGTTTGGACTGTTTCCAAGACAACGTTTGGTCAAGATAGCTCAGATGGACATCTTTGACAATGAATATCTACCATCATATGATGAGTTTTGCAAAACAATTTGTTGCCATGATTTCTTGGTCAAATGTCTACAAGCTTTTCCAAGTTTCAGGTTTCCATTAAGAGATTTGGTCAGTTTTGAAGATGGATCTGGAGGCTCCCTGACTTTTTCTGAACTTTAATCTCAAAAGCAAGGTTATGAATCATTTTATCTCATAGATGATGTAAATGTGTTGGTGAATTAAAAGTAATTGTATAAATCACTTTTTAAAAAAGTATGCAAAATTTTAAGAGGCAAATGGAATTAATTTATATTGGACATCTCGAAGAGCATACCGCCACCCCACAAGTAGAAATGGGCAATATGGTAGAAGTAATGTAGTTGGGCAGGGGTATACCACTATCCCATTGATGAACCCTTAGAAGGGGTGTGTCAGGTGTGTGATGAATGCATGAAACATCATCTCATTTCAAGATATGCACAAAATAGACTTTTTGAAATGGCTTCAGAAACCTTCAAGCAAATGCAATCAGGAAGTGCAAAGCCCAAATCCACAACCCTTGTTAGCATCATCCTAGCCACACCATTATGGGTGTTGTGGATTAGGGAATGAATATACATTTTAAAGTTGAAGTGCTCTGGTAGACATGCATATATAATGATGAATCATAGATGCAGCCTGTGAACCATTTGCATTATGTCATGGTAAAATGTGTAATCAAAGACAGGGAACGCGAAGCACTTGCCAAAATGCCTCGGAGAAACACCATCTCATGAATAGATGATTGGACGATGTGCATGAAATAGATCTGTTGAAAATCTTTAGTAACTTTCAAACAAACACAACCAGCACTTGTAGATGCTCTGATAAAATCTATGCAAAATGTGGATGTAGAGAAATGGAACGTGAAATGTTTGTCAAAATGTTTCAAAGATATTTTGAATCATATACAAGGCACATCAAATTGTTTGGCAGAATACCTGCAAAGGGATGTCAACTCATGGAATGCAATGATTGCCCTATATACAGAATGAATTTGTTGATTTTTTTTTGAAAATGCTCAAATCAAATGCAATCAATGGAAATAAAGCCAAGTGTATGCGCAGTGAAGAAGCATGGACAAAGCATGCAAATTGTTTGGTAAAATGTCTTAGGGAACGTGGTCTGATAGTATACCATGGCATTAGGATATGCACAAAATAGAATCATTCGTATTTATTTTTTTGTGTCGTCCCTTGCACACTGAATGGGAACCTTGTCATAGGGTATCAATATGTTTTAAATACAACAGTGAGGAGGATTGTTTGTCTGACATTGAAGTTGAAGATGCTCTTGTAAGATGTATGCAAGGAACATAGGTAATGCCCTCAAGCTCTTTAAAAAATTGTTATTTCAGGGAATGAAATAATGTCACAATACGCGCATCGAAGTTGAAGATGCTCTTGTAAGATGTATGTAAGGAACAGAGGCAATGCCCTCAAGCTCTTTAAAAAATTGTTATTTCAGGGAATGAAATAATGTCACAATACGCACAAAATGGATTTTTTGAGAAGGTTATAGTAACTTTTTAAGCAAACGCCTAACGATATACATGTAAAATGTGGTATTGTAGACAAGGCATCTAGACTGTGCGATAAAATGTGTGTAAAATTTCAGTTTGTATTTGAATCTCAATAGCTTGAAGTTATTGTTTCTCTTCTGTTTTATAAAATGGAAATCAAGGTTGTATCTAGTGGCTTTGAATTAGGGGATAGGGGCAAATTGAATGTGTTATGGGTTGGAAATGGATGTGTTTCACAAAGGATAGAATGGATAGTTTGGTGCAGTGTCAATTAATTCATGAGAATTTAAAGAAAATGTTCCAAAATTGTCTACAAATTTTGTTTTCTTTCTTCACACAAATCATTGATATTCCTGATTTGTCATTACAATTTTCTTGTAATTGTGTAAATTTATATGTGGATTCCTTACAAGAAAATGATCAAATTCTTTGTCAAGGTTGCAGTGAGCTGGAGGATGTAATCTAGATTAACAAGTATGGAGGATGTAATCTAGATTAACAACTATGGTTGTGCAACAACATAAGAGGTTGTATTAATATCAGGCATTAATGATAAAAGACCCACTAATTAAAAATGATCTGCAACTTGAACATACATTCATAACCTTACATTTGTCTCCACCCCCATTCGATTAGGCACTAGTCTATCAGACTCCTAAATCTGGTTCAGAAATATTGAATAATTTAAAACTTTTTGTTTCTGTTGTTTCCTTATTTTAGTTCTAGCATCTTTTTGGTGTTTAAAGAAGATATGGGTTGAACTAGGAGGAGTTTGTTTACATTGCCTCTATGTGTTGGGATGAAATGTTTTAAATTATGTGTTTTCAATTGAATTCAATGTAATGTGATTATGCTTGAACTTGGTAGATTGTGAGACACCCATTTCCACATTGATAGGTCTGAAATCTAGTGTCCATCATATGTTTATCATTTAATTAAGAGTTTATATAAGACTACCTTTCTGAGCCTTGCAAAGCTAGAAGTGCAGAAGGCCTTTAGTGCCTTGTTTGTTGGCCTTTCTTGTCCTCAATTTGTTGATAGTGTTTGTCCAATATCCTAAACTCCTAATCTCATGGTTTAGGTATTGTTCATCTCCTCAGGATTGAGAATTGCAAGAAAAAGAACCAACAAAAAGAATGGTAGAATTAGTTTTTAAAGGCAAGTAATTTTAATTATTATAAACTAAAATAAAGGATAATATTATAATGACAAACATTCAAAATAATTATGAGACATTAGAAAATTTGTGACAAGGGGAAGGAAAAGAGGAAATCACTTTAAAAAGGAAGAAAACTCATATAAACTAATACAAATAAAATAATTCAAGTTAAGATATATTAGTTGATCATCTCTTGAAATTGATGGGAATATTGGGATAAGATAAGAAATTAATAAAGGATTCCAAACAGGTCTTAGGTTAAACCCATCATCTCAATTTATGCTTGTAGGATTTTTTTTTTTATATAAAAGCAACTTCTTTAAAGTTTCTTTTAAAGATGATATATTCCTTGACTAAGGCATATGCACCCTCCAAATGAAAATGGTTCTTTTTGTTACAGAAGTTCACTACAAGGGCCATTTTGGCAATCCTTTCATGCTTGATGTTATGAAAATTCTCCTTTGATTCTCATTGAGATAGAACAATCAATATTCTAGACTCCTAAGTTCTAAAGAATTCCAATTGGGTTTTTAGTGGACAAGGCAAGATTTCTAATTGTAGTGATTGGTTTGAAGACACAAGTCCCTTTTTATGAAAGATTTTGGAGATATTATTAGAGATGCTTTATGTGTAAGGAAGTGTGTTATTGTGAACAACATTACAATCTAGAATTTTAGTTTAGAACTAAGATTGGTTATGGATTGCTTAAGAGATCTTGTGATGTTCTTATTATGGTACCCATTTAATTTGGAAACCTTAGAGAGGTGTAAAATTTCTTGGTTAATATGAACATGATCACAAATACTAAAGGCCCTAGTGTCAACTTCTCATCTTTAGGACACTCGCCTTTTTGGTAGGGTGGTGATTTAAGGAAGCATGAATGTGGAGGTTCATGTCATGGGTGGACTTATTAAAGATGGTCTAACCAAGAGAACTAGCTTATTTCTTAATATGAACAATATTCAAGAAAGAGAGTTGCTTATTGGTTTTGAGTCCTTTGGTGAACTTGATGTAGATGGTAATATTGTCAAGGTGAAATTAAAACATATCAAGTTGATCATGACCATGGGGCTAACATATATTAGTGTTGTCCACCATTTTTGTTTAATGGGGAACATGTTAATGCTTAGCTCTTCAAAATACACCACATGTGGAAATTAGTAATGATTAGAGATAATGGGGGTCCCATGAAAACCCCATTAGATTGCTCATAGAATACACCTGAAGGAGTGTGAAGAACATGGACTTTAAGCACAATGCAACCAAGAATGAAGTTTCCTCATTGGTCCTCTATCTAGCTAACTCAATGGAGATATACAAAGGGAATTTACCAAAGAGAGATACCACATCAAAGCGTACAAGAATTTCATCATCGTCAACCATTTTTATTTGAAGAAATCATCAAATTGGATAAAGTCTTTGATGAAAGACAAAGACTTCTCAATTAGAGAGGAATCAACTTGAACAAATGAACAACAAGATTGTAAGTAGGAGAATTTGAGGTGTCAATGATAAGCATAAGAGGAGTGTACCACTCGTGAATCTTTGGCATACCATATATGTTTGGGATGATTTATTTAGTGGGCATGAGAAAATTTTTGGTGTTATCATCAAAGGGGGATTGGGCAATAACACTTTTCATTTGCTTAAAGCTTTTTATAAATTGGATTGTAGGATAGGATTTTATAGCTTTCACCATTTTTTAGGTATTTGAACATTTTTGTGGTAGACTAACTTTCTCATATGATTATGGTGTTCCCCTTGCCTATGCTTTAACAATTTGACAATGCTATATTTAAAGTAGCCCCCAAAAAGCGATAAGCTCATCTGTAGAAACATTCCACTTGGAAGGTTTAGCATACTCCAAAACAATAGCAAAATCTTACTTAACTTGATCTATTGCAACATCAAATAACCATATCCTACAACAATTTCAAGTTGAATTAGAAAATCTACTTTAAGATGGAGAATAGGATAATAGTGCAGTCAATGTCTCTTTGTTGCAAATTAAGGATGAGATGTTCATATCCAGATTTTTCATTGATTATAAGTTTTTCTTGTTATTGAAAGATAAATTTACAAGTGCAAAACCTGGTATTCAATTTTGTCAACTCTTAAAGAAGTAAAAAAAAAATGACTAGAGAAACAAAAGAATCAATAGATTATTGTTAAATATTGCGTATGAAGATATTAGGATTATATTTAAGTGGTTTTATTAATTACTTAAAAAATATAGCATTTTTTAAATTTTTAATTAACGAATAAACACAATAATAGTGTTGAGATTAGTTGGGAGGCGTGATGATAAGAACACAATCAAGAAGATTGACCGTGAAGATTGCAATGAAAGGGCTACGAATCTCTTTCGACATTTGTCGGTCGTTAGCATTTACAAAAGGCGTGAGCAGCCAGGAGGGAGTATGTACTTTAAAGGCTGGACTGAATCCCAATCTGTGCTTGAAATCTTTAATTTGGGCGCCAAATGTATGCGTCGACTACCTATGCCTTTAAAGCTATTCTTTCAACCTATTGATTTGCCTTTAAAGCCATTCTCTCAATCTCACATCATACTTTGATTTGCGAAAGAATTCTCTCTCATCAATCCAGGTAAGTTTTTCTTCGTTGGATTTTTTAAGTATTGCTACCTTCCTGCTTTAAAATGGCGGACAAGAGTTCTGAAGCCATGAATGTACGATTTCTGATAAATACTAGAACTCAACGCATCGTATATGCCGAAGCGGGTAAAAAGTTTGTTGATTTTCTGTTTAGTTTTCTTTCCATGCCCATCGGTTCTATCCTCAAATTAATGTATGCATTGGAATCCAATAGAAAAATTGCCTCTGTATCCAATCTGTATGATAGCATGGAAAAATTGTCCTCTTTGTTTCTGATCATGGATAAATCCCAACTGCTTGACCCCAAATTTATAACTCCCTACTTTAATAACTCTCTGAGTATTGAAGGTGGAAATTATTACGTTTGTAGTTACCTTATCAACGGTATGAGCAAAACTCGCACTATCAAGAAGGTTGCTTGTAAATCGCGGGATTATGATAATGACGGTATGAGCACAACTCACAATATCAGCTCCAGCAGCGCAGATATTTGTATCTGTTGAAAACCTATCAACCACCTCGTTCAGCTGCGGCAGAATACCAATACCAGCGGAAGTAGCAGCCAAACTCTAGGGCAAACGCAAGGGAACAGCGGTTATGTGAAAGAAATGCTTACATTTATAATAACTGACGACTTGAAGATAAAAGGGAGTTCAACTATCACCAGTATAACGTTACTCAATCAGCTCAATATTAAAGATTTGACAGATCTTGAAGAGCGGACTGCAACTGTTGATCGCAACAAGGTGAGAGGTTTTAGTTTTGTTTTTTAATCTGTAATAGTTGATTTTATTAAGAAAGCGGGTTTTGAACTGGCCCGAACCAGTTGGGACTACATCCAGGAAGCCCCTCCCCATAAGACTGACCGTAAACAAATCAGTGATTGCATTGCTGGTTTAACACCCCTCCTCTTGAGAACCCAGTACCCTGCTTATACTCTCATATCTGACCCTCCTGTCCTTCTTTTCACCTCAATCCATCCTTCCTCCCTTGCATTCTCCAGCGACTTCAAGTTGGAATCGCCCAACATTACCCTCCCCCCTTCCTCCAGGCATGGTCGACCAGATTGGTTCATAGCAATTACTCTGCATCCTCCTAAACCCCTGCCTTACTCATGGCAGACCCCAACTTAGAAACACCTTTCGCTGCATCCTCGTGAACCCCTGCCTTACTCTGCTTTGCTTCCCTATTCTTTAAAGAACCTGAACTACCCTTGAACTCTGTCTCCTTGTCATTGAGAGCATTCTGCTTACCACACGAATCTTAGGGAGTGTTGTCATTCACCACCACCTTCTCTACCGTGTACTAGTTTGGAGCCATCTCCTTCCACCACGAAGCTGGTCACTCTACTCTACGCCTGTCACAGGCAGTAGCAATGTGCCCAATTTTAAAGCATTTCCTACATCTAAAAGGACCCCTTCAAAGTCCACTGGCTGAACCCAGCTGCCTCTTGATGATTTCAAAGAGATCTCCGAAGGAAGATCTTTGGATACATCCATCTCAACGAGAATCCAGGCAAAAGTAATATGCATCAAATTAAGAGAATCATCTTCAGTCATCAGAAAATTACCTAAAGAGTTACTAGCCTCAAAGCAGGAATCAAACCAAAATTGCATTGGGAGATTAGGAATCCTGACCCAAATAGGAATCCAATCAAAAGATTCCAGAAGTGGATTTTACTTTTATTTCAATCTTTTGGAACAAATTTATTGTGGATTTTATTACGGAACCAAAGTTGGTAAAATGTTGAAAAAAATTTTTAGGCACTGGAGATTTTGGAGGCATCTTTGATTTCCACAACTGTGTTGAACGATGTGTTTGGAGCTGAGTTTTCCCTCTCACGGAAGGTAAAATTAATTACAGCAGATCATCATTTTCGTTGTCTGCTAATCACTCTTTGTGATAACATTTCACCTGTAAAATTTTATCTCGTGTTGCAGGCGTGCGTAGAAGAATGAGCTTTATCATGGATGCCATGAGAGTGAAGTGATTTGTATTCTCTTTGGTAGCATATGATAGTTATTTAAAAGCTTGTTTTTCCTCATAGTAAGCTATCTTTTTTGTAACTACAGCGAGACAGTACAGTAGTATGGTTTTCTAATGAATCGTTTTCTAATGGGTAGCTTGTAAAATGTTACATATTCAATAATATAAGTGTTGCTTAAATATAAATTTTGTTTGACTGAGTTTTATTTTAATGGTAATGTTACTCATAAGCTTGGTATTTGTTGACCAAGAAGAAATTTGTTTTTAAAACTCAGTTTTAATGGGAATGCTGTTATAAATATTTTTTAAATAATTAATCTGTTTATATTGTTGAATGCAATTATTACTATTCTACAGATGAAAGATAAAGAATGGAACACATTTAATATTATATTGAGTATTCATAAGTATGATTTGAACAAATGATAACATACAAGTTATCAATGAATGTAAACTTTTTTTAATAGAATATTCATAATTAATCACAATTCATTGTCTTGTTTGATATATTATCTTTCATTTACTTTACTTTTGTAATTGAAATTTTTATTCCTACTTTCTTTTAATTATTGTCCTTTCAGTAATTTATTCTTATGCCTAATTTAACGTGGAAATTCTCGTGATCTCTCTTTATGAAATCCCATCATGCTTTTAATAGTTGAATACAACACTCTAAGTACAATTAATCTATATTCTCTCCACTAACTTTTCTTGTTACAATTAAGACCTTTATATTATTGTCCTTCCACTAACTTATTAAATTACTTCACATCTTTACATTAAAAAAATTCCCATGGGCTGCCTTGTGTACAACATTGAGATTCTTGATTTATGTAGTGTGGACCTTACATAGGGAATATTAGAAATATATAAACATCAAAAAAGTTTTAATGTACATTTAAAAATTGATAATTTAAAGTAATTATAAATATTGAGAAAGGTTTAATAATATATTTCAAATTTATATATTTATAAGATTTTAAAATTTATGTATCATAAATTATAAATTTTTTAATTTTTTTAATGCAAAGTTTCATATTTTTATAGATTGTTATTTTATATAACAATTATAATTGTATACATCTATAATTTCCATCTAAAGGAGAGTGTCTTAACAAATTGACATATTGGAAAAGAGGCTCCAAACTTAACAGTTACTTTTTGAAAATGAGTGGGAGCGGGAGTGCAAGGTTTGCTCAAGCGAGAGATGGTTGTAGGGAATCTAGTTTAAAAGCTGGTGGATCACTATTGGAAGCTTCAGGTATGGATCAAAAGGCAGGAGGATTAGATAACAGTCAAATTGATGTTGATTATGAGGATGGGGACCCACAGGCATGATTCATTTTTAAAATTTTGTAGGGGGACCCAGGAGGTGACTTTTCTATGCCTTGCAAAGTTGAGTTCCCTCTCGGGGAAGGTCTAGGGGGTCTAGAAGGAGTCCAAGAAAAACCTGCTTTGGATCCTGAGATGAACACTCTATGCACGCAGGATCCACAAAATCTTGGGGGGTCTCTTGAGACTAATGTGAAAGATGGAGATTTGAGATAAAATAATAAGTCGTGGTCTTCCCTTTTTGGGGCTTAACCTATGGGGAAAATGTCCCTTCCTTCGCTTAGCAACATTTCGGATCCAAGTTCAAAATAGTTTGCCATCTCTATCCCGGATCTTATGATTGACTACAATATTTCTATAATGGATTTATCTCTGGTGGGTAAGTTCATGGGTCATAGACACAGTATCAAAATTGTTAATAGACACAATATCAAAACTGTTAGGGATTTCACAAGGAATAAGTGGAGATTGAAAGGCGAAGTCGATATTTCCATGATGCCAAAAGGCTTCTTTTCCTTTTCTTTGTTGTGTGAACAAGATCTCTCATGTTTTTAAAGATGGTGTCAAGATTGAAAAGGAGGATGATATTGGAAGAGAAGCGGTTAAGTTTTTCAGCAACCTTCTGTCAATCGAGGATGGATTGGATGTGAATGCGTAACAAGATCTTATTGAAGGTATCCCCAATATATTAAATACAGATCAAAACAAATTTTTATTTGCCATTCCCTCTTCTGATGAAGTGAAGAAAGTGGTGTTCTCTTTTGAAGGTAACAAATCCTTGGGCCCAGATGACTTTCCTATATTGTTCTTTCAATTTTTCTGGGATATTGTGGCTGAGGATTTGGGTGGCTGCAAGAAGATTAGTCCCACTTTTGGGCAAAAAGTGGAAGTGTTTTCTCTGTTTTTCAAATTTTCTGTCGATTGATGTCAAAATTTGATGCATATTCAATCTCAAAAAACTTCAGTAATAGAAAATGTAGTGCTCAGAGTCTACTTTTCAAATATGTAATTTATTTTAATACACACATGCTAGAAATCCCTTTTTAGTAGGCATGTTTAAAAACCAGTTTTTCAAAATGCCTGTTTCGGGAGCATACCACACATGTGTATGACCGCCCTTTTTTGATGCAAATAAACGAATTTTTGCAAATCCTTTTGGGAAATGATACCTAAGACACCAAATATTGATGAGAATATTTTTTCTTTTTTTTTATTGAATATATATATTTTTTTATTAATTTTTAACTAACAATAAAGTATATTTTCAAAACATTGGGTGTACGATCACCATAATTTGATGAAAATTTCATATTCTTCAAAAAAAAAATTTAAATATTCAAAAGAATTGTATGTAGATTGATGTCATATGATTTATTTTTCTAAAATCCTAAAAAACAAAAAAAGTTATTAAAGTTTTAGTGAACCTTGGTATTTTAGGTTTAGGTTCCACTTTTGATTAATAAATAATACAAAAATAGTTAAAATAATCTTATCACTATGAAATTTACATTTCTGAAATCAGGACGTTGAAAACTCTAATGGGTTTTTGTTTCGTCAAAAAATTCAATCAGAAAGTCCCTTAAAAAATTAGGCCAAGGTAGAAATCTGATGTCGTTTTACCTTAGTCATTTTTTTGGAGGTCCAAGCATAGGCTTGGTGGGACCAAGCCTATCCCGAAGCAAAAAACAAAGCTAAGGGTTGTTTCTCGCCCCTAATTTTAATAAACGGGCGCTCGTTTTTTAAATTCAAAAAAAGGGCGCCCGTTTCGCTTTGTACAGTTGAAAGCGAAACGAGCACCCGTTTTCAAAAACGGGCGCCTGTTTCATTAAATAACGGGCGCCCATTTCTGAAAAGATCCGTTGGGCCAGAATCTGGCCCATGAGCACAAATCCCAATGATTGAATGATTTTTCAATCATTGTCTGACAGGTACGATCTACAAAGAGAATGTTTTGATTAATCATTCTCTTTGTTTGTCTTATTGTCGATTTGGTAAGGAGATCGATTCGAATTCAAATTTTGGTGTAGCCATGGGATCAAATCAATGCAGGAAGAGGCAAAGGAAGGTTCTAACAACTGAGGAGATTACAGCAAATAGGGAGAAGGAGGCAATGCGTCAACGAGAGAGAAGATCAAGAATGAGACAAGGAGCTTCAAGTTCCACAATCGTTTTAGAAGAGGAGAACATCAATGAGACCATAAATGTTGACGAAGGAAACACAATAGAACCATTTAATTCAGGTGCATCTTCTAATCCATTATTGGATACATGTATGTCTTCACAGGCCTATGTTTTTTCTCATGAAGAAATTGGTGATTTAGTAGAAGCAGGTTACTTATTAAATAAAATTCTAATTGAAAATCAAACCCCAAATGAAATTAGATCTCAAATTGAAACTGAAATTGAAACTCCAAATGAAACTAGATCTCAACTTGAAACTGAAATTGAAACCGAATTTGAAACTCCAAATGAAATTGAAAATCCACTTGCAACTAAAACCAATAATGTGTATGTAGACATGGAAACACCAATTGAAAATGAAACATGTTTGAATGATAATCAAATGAATGGAAATTTTGAAATTAAAAGTGATGTACTAGACAACCTTCCTAGCTTGGTTTCATGGAGACAAATTAGGACACATGCAAATAGATTGTTTAGACATTTTTTTTATAATAAGAAATTTGGGTTTCAATGTCAATTAATGGTACAACTAATTAAAATGACTAAAATGAGAAAAGTGATGAAGAAGTTAGGCTTTTATGTCAAACCCAAGAAGAAGGACGAGTCTTTAAAACAATTTGTATTGACTATTGCTAGCGCCTTTGATACAATTGAAAAGAAAAGTCATTCTAAAGATTAAAATGTGGCACGACGGGAAATAACAACAACTTTAGTAAGCCAAACAACTTCTAATAAAAGAATGATGAGTAACATAAGTGGATATCTTAATATTCATCGCAAAACTTTGTCAAGAGCTGTAAAAAGAAGAGTTAATTTTGAAAGTGATTCGGCAAACAAATTGTGGACTTTTAGTGGTAGACTACCAAGGTCTGATATGAAACTTACTGGTGAAGTCAAAAATTTGATTGAAAAATTTTGGCACGATAATACGAGAGTATCACCTAATGTTAGAGATGTTCTTAAATTAAGAGTTGGGTCAAAAATTTGTGATCCACATCCAAAACACCTATTGGACATAACTCAAACTGAATTGTATAAAAAAAATTTGGATGATAAGGTGTTGACTATTAGCATTTGTCAAAGGTCTTTTGAAAAGTGTAAACCTTGGTATGTTCGAATTAACAAGGAAAGAGTCACATGTTGTTGCAAAACTCATGTTCAATTTCGCTACCATTATGATGTATTTTGATATATATGCATTACCATGCATAGTAATGGAATGTTCCAAGAATGTGGTATAAATATACCACCTGAAACTATAAAGGAGTTTATTTCAAGTTTGTTTTGCAACCCACCAAATGAACAAGATTTTCTTTTCAATGCATGTGTTTCTGGTGTATGTGATATATGTGGCAATCTTACATTGTTGGATGAATGTTTGCATGAAAATCTTTCAAATGATTTTGGACAACAATTAGTTGATGTTAAAAGATTTAAAATTGTTGAGTGTCCACTGAAGGATGGAAAGGTTGGAAAACGATGTGATCTAATCACTGAAAAAGTTAGTGTTCATACATTTATGAATGAATTCAAGAGTAACAACGTACCTAAATATGTTAAACACACTCAAAATGCTAGATGGCTCGATGGTCAGTTTCGAATATGTAAGGATACATTTCTTGTTGGTAGTATACTTTCGGTTGTTGACTTTGTAGAGAACTACACGCTTGCACCACGAGATGAGGTCCAATCACAATACTACAATTCAGTGCAAGTATCAATTTTTGTCCATATTGTCTATAGGCATGCACCAGATAGTATAGAAGAGGATCACAAAATTTTGAGAGAGTGCCATTTCTATATGAGTGATAATTGTAGACACCTAAATTGTCCAGTCTAATTAAATAAATATCTTTATTTATTTAATTACTTTAGCCTAATTCTTCTATTAATTGAATAAATATTTATTTATTTAATTAATTCATTTATCCTCTTCTAGCCTTATTTCTCATTTAAATAAATACATTTATTTATTTAAATTGTCCTTTTCCAAAATTAAATAAATATCTTATTTATTTAATTATCCCACTTCTTTTATTAATTAAATAAATATTTATTTATCTAGTTAATTCATTAGCCTTTTCCACCCATGACACATGTCATTCATCTCTTAATTTCTACACTACCTACCCTTTCATTATTTTCTTATTTTCTCTACCTACCCTTTAATCATAGTCGACCTCTTTTTAAACCTCTCAATCTTATCCCTCCATTTCTTATAGTGTCTTCTATATAAGGAGATGCTTCCTTCATTATCAAACCCTCACTATGCATTCAGCCCCGACTACGCTTTCGAACTTGCATATGCAATCAAGCCTACTTACAACCACATTTCCGTTATTTATTGAGCTCTTGTGCACATATAAAATCTGAGAGCAAATATATCAAGCAAGATCAATGGAGATAGGAATAATGAAGATCCAAACCCTATTGG
Organism: Cryptomeria japonica; assembly: GCF_030272615.1. Classification (NCBI taxonomy): domain Eukaryota; kingdom Viridiplantae; phylum Streptophyta; class Pinopsida; order Cupressales; family Cupressaceae; genus Cryptomeria; species Cryptomeria japonica. The sequence continues at coordinate 226,944,286 of NC_081406.1, forward strand.
ACATGTGATGGTATAATTTTTGTGATTTCATTTGATTTGCATTGTCTTAGGTAATCTTCATATGTTATGGTGGATCTTTGTTGTTGTTAGGCTAGGGTTTTGTGGTTGAATCTATTTAGTCTTTCAATATTGTTGTTATCCATTTTCACCATATACATTTTGGCATGCCCGGTGGGACCCTTGTCCCTTTTGAATTTAACATCTTTTGTTGCAGATTTTGTTTTGAAGTTGCAGATCTGACATTTCCGACAACATTTTGATATTTTCGCGTCTGCGCACTTTTGGATCGTGTTTTTGATTTTCTTTCACGTCTGTGACATCTGGAACCACGTTTGCGTCTTCAACAATATTTTTTTTTGTAGATTTTGGGAAACGCGTCTGTGTTCCGTAGTCGCGTCTATGAAGTCTTCAGGTGCATCTGCGTTCAGGAGTCACGCTTGTGTCAGATCTAGGCATGTCTATGTCTGTGACAACTGCATTTGTGTTCGGTTGTTGCATTTTTGGTTTCATTGATTCAATTTTTCATCATTCGGATTTCAGATTTGGTTTATTTTGAGCTAACATTTTTAGATCTAGCTAACAAAATTGGTGCAGCTTGTCTTGAAAGCAAAATCATTTTGTTGAAGGCCCCTATTTCACAAAGTCTTTTGGATTTAAAATTTACCTAACTTGTGTGCTTGTAGGAAGGGGTGATTATTTCAAACAATCCAAACTATTAATAGATCTTTGTTGCAAGACCTTGGCAAGGGTTTTTGATATTTACTGTGTGCCTTGTTTTCATAGATTAGCAAACACTTCAATTGGTGCACTAAAATTGAACCATTGTCTTTTGTGTCTTGAGCAATAGGCTCTTTTTGTTTCATCTTTAGAGGGCCTGTCTCCCCGTGTGGTCATTAGGGCTACTAGTGAGGAGAGAATGACCCAAGTGGTAGCAAAAGAAAAGCCATCTTCTTCCAAACCACTATAAATAACTATATTCATGGTGAAAACTATGAATAACATGTGCTGATTAGTTCATAAGGACACTATGTCTCCCCATAAACCCGTTTAATCAAATTTATTTGATCATTTGTAGGGCATAACCCCTACCGGCTGGGAGCCTTCTGTATTTACAGAGCTAAAAGTGCCACATGTATGGCCACACGAGCGGATGCCCTTACTAGCACCTTTTTGTTTTAGAAGCCAAAATCCTTCTAGTTGTTGGGGCAGGAGGTTGGACCTCTGGTAGCGGCCCACACACATATGGTTCTTAGTAGAGATACAAAGTTCACCACAGGGAGTTTTCATGGGGACTAATGCTTGGCTGCCCCGAGAAGTGAGTGCCAAGGGTGGAGCTAATGGGGTCAAGCATCTAAGTATCTGCTTTGAATAGCGTAGCCTTGAGGGAATCTCCATGTGGGATCAACAACTATTGTCTTGGCCAGCCATAAGAATTGTGCTTGACTTATTTTGAACAATCAAACATTCAACACCAAACATCAAAACATTGTGTCTTTTGTGTCTTCAAGTGTATGCAATACAATTTTACGTCAAACAACACACTTGTCTTTGAGTCATTTTGGAGTCTAAACACTTGCAAACATTGAGTCCTCATCAACACTGTGTCCTCTTGTCACGAAAAACAATCAAACATTCAGATTTGGACACAAAAAGAAACTTCACAGATTGGAAAGATTACACAAAGTTTGTAGAAACGCGTCTGTGTTTGACAGACCCATGTCTGTGTCATCAAAACACGTCTGTGAAGGGTAGAAATGCGTCTGTGTCTTTTGAGAAACATTGCAGCATCTCAGAAACGCGTTTGTGTCTGACAGAATAGCGTCTGTGTCCTTTAAGTGCGTTTGTGAAGTATACAGGCACATCTATGTTTAGGATTGAAAACTTTCATAATTCAGCAAACAAGAACAGTAAGTTTCAGGCTTATTAAGCTTCCTAGGTTATCTCTCTAGGGTTTTCATCTAGCATTCAACCTGTCTTTGGGTCTTACAAAGTCCATCATTGCTTTACATCTTGCATTACATTCACATTTGTCTAAACTTGAGTCAAAAGGTCACTTGCTTGTCCTCATCTTGCTTTGTCAACATACTACATACAATAACATTTTGCTAAGTGGTCCCTCATCAAGGTCTATCACCTTTGGGTCTCATTTGGTCTTACTTAGAGTCAAGGTCAAATTACCTCATCAAGAGAAACTATCATCTCTTTGGAAGTCACACCTACTCTACTACATACATACTTGGTCTTACACTTTGGACATTGCAAGTAAACCTCAGATTCATTTGCCTTCCATCCAACTCTTGGTCTTCCATACTCTTTCCATTTTCATCTAGTCTCAAACATCTTGGTCAATACCTAGTTCATGGTTGAAACCCGTTCCCAAAAATCTAGGAGAGAAACTAAAGAGGCTCAAGAGTCCACAAACATGAGTTCCTATGAGTATGATAATGATGTCTTTTTCAATTCTGGTCATACCACATTACCTGACATGGATGTCTATAGAAACATTCTAAATGTTGAGAACATGAATAACACAAACAACAATGATACACATAATGGCAATATGGACAACTTTTCCGTACATTCAGCAGAAGTGGAAGACACAAATATGGATCCCCGTTTCAATAGATTGGTTGAGGAAATAATGAAGAGAGATAGACAATATTTCTTACAAATGATGGCACATAGTGGAGCCAAGATCCCTCATGATTTTGACATGTCTCAAATAATGGAAAATCGACCTTTGCAACAATTTCACTCCAACATGGATCAAAGGAGGCCTAATAGTGGAGGCAATAGAGGACCACATATGGTGCCTAAATCACCATCATCTTTGTTTCAAAAACCAAAGGTCCCACATACACATGGTCAAGCATATGATACTCACCTTCGCAGACCAATATGGAAGTCTTATGCAGAAAAATATGCTCAATCACATACCAATGCTAAGGATCAACCACCAAAGCAATTGGATATTCAAAGGCATGCTCAAAATTTGGACACAAGGAAACCCCGTGTCAAATTTGGAGGCAACACATTAGAACAAACTCATGACATGCCCATAGAGTATGGTATACAGGGACAAAGCAGATATTATGTTCCTCATCATGACTCTATACCAAGTGGTCCTTATATGCAGCATCATTATAGACCCCCTCCATATGAACATGTGTATGATCAATATCATCCATATATGCAACATGCTCCTCCTCCAATTGGTGCCTCAAGCATGGGGTATGGTCCAAGAAGTCGGTCTCCACCTAAGAGCAATTTGGAACAGCAAATCAAGGATTTACAAAAGAAAATGGAGGACATAAATACACCGAAGCCAACTTACACAATGAGAGACATATGTCCTTATCCATTTGACAAAAGCATTCCAATGCCTCCATTTCCTACACATTTTGTGACTCCTAAGTTTGATAAGTATAGAGGAAAAGGAGATCCTAAGGCACATATAAGACAGTTTTTCACGGCTTGCATTGAGGTAGCAGCAGAAGAGACATATTTGATGAGATTATTCCCACAAAGCTTAGGTGATCAAGCTATGGAATGGTTCTCTCAACTCCCAGCTGGAATTAAGTCATGGGGTGACTTAGCAGAGGCATTTATCCAACATTTCTCCTACAACATAGAGACAAACATATAAGTCACTACTTTGTGCAACACCAAGCAAAAAGATGGAGAGTCTTTTTCATCATTTTTACAAAGATGGAGGAATCTAGCCAACAGATGCTCTTGTGAAATTCCACAAAAATAAATGGTAGAGATGTTCACCCAGAATGTTAACAAAGACATTGGTTATGACCTAAGAAAAGCTTGTTTGCCCACCTTCAAGGACGTCATTGAAAAAGGCTTAGCAACAGAGAAGGTCCTAATTGAGCAAGGAGTCATTAAGATATTCAAGGAAAACAAAGATGACTTTAAAGGAAAAAATAAGCCAAGATTTTGGAATAAAAACAAAAACACAGTCAATGATGGTGTTGTGGATGCCAATACAGTACGTCCCAAGATCATTTTTTCCGGATCAAGCTCTACAAATAATCAAGTGAATACTCAAACAACTTCAAAGTCGCGAAGGAAGTACACTCTATTGGGAGAACCACTTGAGTCAGTTTTCAAGAAGCTAGTGGCAAACAAAGTAATCACTATTCCAGATTTTCCTCCATATGAACCAAAGGTCAAACCAAATTGGTGGAATGATGATGAGTATTGTGAATTTCACAAGAGCAAGGGTCATAAGATGGGAAATTGCCATCGACTGAAGAACATCATACAAGATCTCATTGATAGAGGTGACATTGAGATTGAAGGACAGTCATCCAATCAAGAACATGAGATGTTTAAGGAACCATTCCCAAAGCATGATAAAGAAAAAGCTAAAGCCACAGATGACCAAACCAACTATACCAAAGAATCTTATAACTATGATTCAACTATCAATCACATCTTGATGGACAATTATGTCTCTACCATTATCATCAAGGACAAAACGCCTGATAATTCTACTCATAGACCCAAGATTGGCCTAAAAGACATTGGATCTTCTTCTGAACCTACCTCTAAATGTAATGTTACAACTCATCGAGGTAAATTCACTTTGCAAGGTGCTCCAGCCAAAAACACTGCTTCTTCATCAACCAAACCTGAGTATGACCTTGTAGAATAGTTAGGGAAGACACCCGCGCTTATCTCAATTCTTGAGCTCTTACGCATATCCCCCGCACATAAATCCATTCTTGTTAAAATCTTGAGAGACACTGCTGTTCCTACTGATTTGAACGTGGACCAGTTTCAAGCCATGGTGGGATACGTTTCCATTCCACACTCACTTACATTCACAAAAGCCGATGATGATGCCTTCGTAAGTCAGCCACATAATGCACCTTTACACATCGAAGCCTTCCTACACAAACATCGAATAAAACGAGTCCTGATAGATGGAGGAACTAGTCTAAACATTTGTACATTGAGCACAATTAAACAATTGGGATATTCTGATAAAGCTGTGAATTCTAAAAACAAAATTACCATCAAGGCATATGATGATGAAGAGTGTTCATCTAAAGGCACAGTCACTTTACCTCTCAGAGTTGGGCCTGTTACAAAGGATGTGGTTTGTCAAGTCCTAGATCTCGATCTCACATACAACATATTGCTAGGATGTCCATGGATTCATGAGATGAGCGCAGTACCATCTACATATCATCGATGTATCAAGTTTCCACACAATGGAGTTGAAGTGACCGTCAAAGCTTATCCAAATCCATTTATATATTGCGACAATCTGTGGCCTCAATCAAAAATAACAATACCAGTCAATCAAGAGGCTATTCCATCTTCGTCATATGTGGATCCAGAATCCTTGAAAGCTTCCACATCAAAACAAGCAGAGCACAAAGTAAATTTCAAGTTTAAAGACATGGGATGTGGTGAGTATATCTTTCATGTTGATAAACTCCCACTATCTGCTAAGACATTCAGTCGACAAGAACAAATTACAAACAATTTGCAATGCCAAGGAATTGGGTGTGAACCACCTAGTGTTGTGGCTACTAAGTCTGAATGCAAATCTCCTCTAGGGGTGCAAGCATCTCTTGATATTAATAGTCGTAAGAGTGGTTCCAACAAAGAATCTATTGAGCGTATCACTAGCCCTCTTGAGAACTCACATAGCCTTACCATTTCATCCACTCATTCCATTTCCACTCCACTTCCAGACTTGGATCAACAAGAATTACAAAAACCCTTACTCATTGGGGATCAAAAATCAAGCCTTGAAAAGAAAAATCTAAAAGTCAAAAATAAAGAAAAGTCCTTTAGTACAAATCAAAATCAAAAGCAATTGGACTCTGAAAAATCAAGGTCAAAGATAAAAATCCTATAAACGAAAAATAAAAAGAGTTGATCTCCCCTAATATCAAAATAACTGGGGGCAAAAGTTCTAAAATTTCAAGTCAAAAAGAATACTTGTTGATCCTAAGTCTCCAACATGTCATGACACTTTCACTTCTTTTCACAATCATAAGCCTTCATTCCTCATCCACTTGTTCCACACATCTTTTCCCGTCTGGTGATACATCATGGACCTTTAATGGAGCTTCCTCAAGGGGATTTGTTATCAGGGATGCCCAAACTTCTTTAGGTGACACGCATACGAGCTTGTGTAGTCCACACACTAGTAATTCTATCTCAGTTCCTTTATCAAGGAAGACAATCACTCAAGCTACACATCATTCAGTCAAGGAACGTCGCAGCTACAATCATAAAGTCAAGCCTCACACATTTGAGGTGGGTGACTTAGTCCTCAGAGAAAATCCTAAAGACAGAGAGAAGAAGGGCAAATTCGAACCAAATTGGCTTGGTTCTTACATCATTACAACGACCTATGGGTCTGGTGCATATCAGCTCTCAACCACAGAGGGCGGACCTTTGGAGGAACCTATCAACAACATTTATCTCTTCAGAGTATCCTAATTCAAAAATACAAAAAAATCATAAAAATTAAAAAATACAAAAAAAAATCATAAAACATAAAAAATTGTTACTTGGTGAAAACCTGGCAAACAGGCGCCTTGTGACACAAAAAAATAAAAAAAGTAAAGAAAAACATTTTCATCCAACAGTGAAAACCACTTCGGTGGCACCCTGGGCAAGTACCATGGTGAAAACCAGGTTACCAGTGCCATGTGTAGAGACATTGCTCCTTCCTCCTTCACGATTCCATTTCATCCTATCACTTTGCACACACTCACGACCTATTCATCCATAATAAAACTTACACATTCCCATCATGGCTTGTTATTGATCTACCCAAGATTGGTTAGCCATCCATAATACTCCCTCCTTTTCACCCCTTTCCATTCATAATAAATCAGCTCCTATCTGTGGCTAAGGAAAATCCTATGTCTAGTGATGGGTGTGGAACTAAGAACATCACATGTTTCGAGGAGTACAGATTCTTCCAGTTTTCTTCAGTCTATACATGGACAATCCGCAATAAAGCAATATATGCATCGCCAATCCACAATAAAGTTCCTTTCTCCACAATAAAGTATCAGTTTCATGGATTCAATCAGTTTCAGATGAGACACAGCAGCAACAATGGGCTTCAACAAATCAAATCTTTCAACAGACTCAGACAACATTATGGTTCAATGCTATCTATCCTTTTGTGAAAGTTAACATTGTGACCACAATCAAATAAGACTTATACAAGTGACAAGAGACACTAAACTTGAGGACTACAATGGATTTTGGTGTCGAGTCTTGGTTTTATTTTGATTTTATCTTTTGGTGACATGTCTTTTAGCTTTTCTAGGATGTCTCTAACTAGAGATTTTATCTCCAGGATGTCTTTGACTAGAAAGGCGAGGATGGGGTATCGTCACCTATTTTTCTTTTGCTGTCTATGGATTGTCTCTTAGTAATGCTATGACTTGTCCAAGGATATGAGGACACTATGAGTCTAGTATGAACTAGGGCATTCTTTGTTTGCAACTGTCTTATCTCCATACAAACAGGTACAATGACTTTCTGGGTTGAACATATGCCCCGATTTTCATAACCTACTTTCCATAATAAAGCTCAATGATGATAACGCACAAGAATCTCTTTCACTTTCATATCTTCTATCTTCCATCCCCATTTCTTGATTGACTTCCATCGTCCTTCTTGAGTCTGTGTATCCCGCTATAACATGACTGAGTATAATGACACACCAAAAACATTTGCATTTCATGTAGTTGCACCTGCATTACCACATATTAAGCATTTCATACATACATACAGGTATCACAATTGCATCACATCCTGCACACAACACATGTTAGCACATTTTACATTCTCATCATGTAAATAGTTATTTGCATTTCATACATTCACATTCACATTGGCATAACATTTAAAAACATAAAAGGACAAAAATATTGCATTTCATCATGTATATATTTGCATCACACAGAAACATACATCATGAAACATCTCATCACATAGGTACACATGCATATAGCTACTGAAAGGATGAATCATCTCATATATATACTAAAATCATAAGTGTCATGATACAATGATGTCAAAATACATATGGCTACACAGCCAACCCTCGTGTCGCCCCATCCGGACAGAGGAACCCACTGATCACTCCTTCCAATACTGCTGGTAGTGCCAATCCTGTCCGTGTCATGGTATCTCAAGCCACGTGTCCAGCCCTCATCTCCAGTCCTGGATCCTGGAACACTCGTCTCAGGGCCTCCCTGTCTCCATCTTGATCATAGGGAATCAACGCCCCATCGATCAGTATCCTCAATATCCTCTATACATCCTCTAAGGTGACTATCATCTTACCCATCGGAAAATGGAATGTGCATGTCTCAGAGTGCCATCTCTCAGCTAGCGCAGTCAGCAACCCCATGTTCGCCCGAAACTCAGGCACATACAGAATGTATCGCAGACGGATAACCTCAATGTCAGCCCTGTCCTCGAATGTCAACTCTGGTCGTAACCTCTGAGTCAATGGGAATCTCTCCCGTGACTCCAGCATAGGTAAGTACTCCTGCAGTCAAGCAAATCAACTATGTCAGTTAAAGTGGCATTCACTATTAATCACAAAATGCTTCTTATTATCCTAAGTACTTATGATACTCTATCAAAGTGACACTCACTGTTCATCACAAAGTGTTGCTATCTATCCTAGTGACACTCACTGTTCATCACAAAGTGTTGCTATTTATCCTAGTGATACTCCCTGTTCATCACAGAGTACTACGTGTTCTTGCACTCCCTGTTCATCACAAAGTGCTGCTCATATTTGCACTCCCTGTCCATCACTAAGTGTTGCTCTTTTTTTTAGTACTCCTTGTTCATCACAAAGTACTTTGTCTTGGTACTCCCTGTTTATCACAAAGTGCCTTGATTTATCTTATCCTAGGGCCTCTGCTTGAGTGTATCATCTTAAGTAGTTTCCTAATTGGCAACGTATGTTCTATCACAGAATTGTCAATCCTGGCCCTATTTGCTATTTTAGTCTTCCCTAGAGGACCTGCTTGAGTGTATCCTCTTAGCAGCTTATCCAATCGACAGCGTATGTTCATCACAGAACTGTTGATTTGGCCTAGAAGACATAAACACACTTACATATTGCACATACGCACCTGACACAAACACAAACGCGCCTAAGCATTTTTTGAACTTGTTTGACATATTCTAAAATGCATTTATTGTGCTACCTAAGATGCATTAATGACAACATTTATTACAACAAAGTACAAAGAGGTTTTGTGGTACTTACCGGCTCTCCTGCATCTGCTGGCCTCTGAAATCAGCGAATGCGATCAAATCTATGAACCAATGCCATCGTTGCTGACTGTTGCTTCTCTATTCTCTCTCTGCACTTTGATCTCTTGGATGTGTGGATGACAATGAGGATGTCAACCCCTCGTGGTATATCTTATAGATTGCCCTAGCCCTAGCCCTAGACCTAGACCTAGCCCTAGTCTCCCGAGTTAGTCTTCATTATCCCATGACTCTATCACTCTATTCTATCCAGTCAGTCCATTCTAGCCTTTCTTTCTTATCGAGAGATTATCTGCAATCTTTCCAAACATTTTCATCCAATCTCTCGAGGGGGCATATCATTCCCATCTTGGGGCAACTTTGTATCAGTTCATATTATTTTCTTTGAAACAACGCGACAAGCTGCATTGTCTCAAAGAGGAGCAAAATGTAGACACCTAAAATTGTCCAATCTAATTAAATAAATATCTTTATTTATTTAATTACTTTAGCCTAATTCTTCTATTAATTGAATAAATATTTATTTATTTAATTAATTCATTTATCCTCTTCTAGCCTTATTTCTCATTTAAATAAATACATTTATTTATTTAAATTGTCCTTTTCCAAAATTAAATAAATATCTTATTTATTTAATTATCCCACTTCTTCTATTAATTAAATAAATCTGTATTTATTTAATTAATTCATTAGCCTTTTCCACCCATGACACATGTCATTCATCTCTTAATTCCTACACTACCTACCCTTTCATTATTTTCTTATTTTCTCTACCTACCCTTTAATCATAGCCGACCTCTTTTTACACCTCTCAATCTTATCCCTTCATTTCTTATAGTGTCTTCTATATAAGGAGATGCTTCCTTCATTATCAAACCCTCACTATGCATTCAGCCCCGACTATGCTTTCAAACTTGCATATGCAATCAAGCCTACTTACAACCACATTTCCGTTCTTTATTGAGCTCTTGTGCACATTTAAAATCTGAGAGCAAATATATCAAGCAAGATCAATGGAGATAGGAAGAATGAAGATCCAAACCCTATTGGACATGTGATGGTATAATCTTTGTGATTTCATTTGATTTGCATTGTCTTAGGTAATCTTCATATGTTATGGTGGATCTTTGTTGATGTTAGGCTAGGGTTTTGTGGTTAATTCTATTTAGTCTTTCAATATTGTTGTTTCCATTTTCACCATATACAATAATAAATTACACCCATCTGAGTTTGTCCAGTTTTGCTTCAAGACCTTTTTTCAGAATTTGAGGGAGAGAGAAATTCAGATGACACAACATCTAATATGGTCTGATAATTGCATAGGGCAATTCAAGAATGCTATAATGTTTTATTGGTTGAGTAGGATTCATAAGAAAACTAATATCGAACACATGTGGAGTTTTTTTGAGGCTGGAAATGGGAAAGGAGAACATGACAGTGTCGGTGCATGTGTTAAGAGAGCCCTTTGCAAAGAGAAACTCAAATTCGAGGAAAAGGCTAAATTTAAAAATGCAAGTGCAATTGTGGATTGGTGTAGTGCAAATTTATCCACAGGATCAAGTCAGAACTCTACAATTAGACATTTCTTCTGGCTAGTTAAAGAGGAGAATTCCCTTCCAAGATATGATTGTGATACAATCAATGGGTCAGCTAGATGGCATTCATTTAAGAGTTCTAATTCTAACACTTGGACTATATGGACTAGAGAGCTTGCATGTTTTTGTCAATTTTGTGTTGCAGGTGAATGGGAAGAATGCGAGAATACGGAATGGGTCGAAGAATGGCAACACAAATCCTTAACACATACTGAGACACAATATGAAGATGTTAGAAGAAATAAAGACCCCGATCATGCATTTGCATCAGAAGATTATGATCGTGTTTCAGACCTCATACAACCTAGTAATTTAATTCAATTTCTTGTTTATAACTTTAAATTATATATTTTTATGTATTATCATATAATTTATGATTACATATTTGAATTATAAATTCTAACAAGTTTTATTTCTACATGTACGTAAAAAAAAATTCTAGGACATGTGTATGTTGTTGTTGCACCTGAGGATAATGATGAGCAGGTTGAGTATTGGCTAGCTAGATGTGTAGAACCTAAGAAAAAGTTGATATGTGATCAAGTAGATGATTATGGTTTTCAGTATCCAGTTGGGTCTGTTGTGGTAGTTGGTACATGGCTACACAAATACTTAACAAGAAGGAATGGCTTACTAGCTTATGAAGACTACCAATTAGAAAAGAAGATTATACACTATTCTCATTTGGTGGTGGCAACAAACATCAAATTAGAAAGATACAAAGGTAGACCTGCTAATAAGGTATTGTGGACACTTTCAGTAGAAGAGCATGAGGCAATCATAGACGCATTGCAGAAGAGAGAGGATGCAAATGGTACATTAGGTTGAATCAAATTTATATGCATGTAAGTTTGTGTTACTTGTGTGAACTCTTTTATATTTAATCATGATAATTGTTTTTCTTTGTCCCTTTAACATTGTATTTGTCTACATTTGATACAATTTTGGTTTCATAAACAACATTGTATTAGTTATCTTCTTCTTAATGTTATTTTGTGCACATTGTAATTGTGTTACAATTGAATTCTAATTTTTTATGATATATTTATTTTATCGTAATCTCTTCATAGATTAATTGTAAGTTCAAAGATAGAATTATGTCTTAAATATGACAACTCTATATTTATCATTGTATGACAAATCTATATTTATAGTGTGATTTTTTATTTTAGTACCATTCTATCCATGCTTTTCATACCACTGCTATCCGCACTTATAAACCTTCAATACACTAGTAAAGTAGTGTGGTCAACTTAAGAGGAAAGTCGATACTATGTTTGTAGCTCTTACTCTATTACACATTTTGCATTCGAGGTTGTTACACACTCCTTGCCCAATGGCTTTGTTATAGCTATACAAATGAATTATATTATGGAAAAGGAGGTCACAATGTTCACCTACCATCTTTCAATGTAATTATTCCATATAGTAGGGCTTCCTTTACTTATTCCAAACCTTCAAAATGTCAAAAGAATTATACATATCAAAAAGAAATTGACAAGAAAGAATCTATGTCTACTTCCTTGCAAATCATTGAATAATGTGCTTCAAACCTTCCTAATAATTTGGTTATCCTTAGTTCCATCAATCTATTGGATTCCTCTATGAGATTAATTTATAATTAATAATCCTTTTATAATTTTCATATCAAATTTATATGCATGTAAGTTTGTGTTACTTGTGTGAACTCTTTTATATTTAATCATGATAATTGTTTTTCTTTGTCCCTTTAACATTGTATTTGTCTACATTTGATACAATTTTGGTTTCATAAACAACATTGTATTAGTTATCTTCTTCTTAATGTTATTTTGTGCACATTGTAATTGTGTTACAATTGAATTCTATTTTTTTATGATATATTTATTTTATCATAATCTCCTCATAGATTAATTGTAAGTTCTTGATTTTATTATTATTTTAAGAATAGGATGTTATTGTAAATTGGGATAATCATTTTATTGAATTATAAACTGTTGCACTATAAGATGATCAATCACAATGTTAAAATATAAAGTCATAAATAGATCACATAACAAGTCATAAATAAAAAGTCCTATATACAATCACATAATAATTCTTGATGACATAATAACAAGTCTTGAAAAAATAATAATAAGGAAATGACATTAAAACAAGTCCAAATAACATAATAATAAAACAACATCACATATATAATCACCAGAGTGCGCCAAATCACATAACACGACCTGATATCATAATAGCAAGGAAATGACATAATAAAAAGTCCTATATATAATCACATAACAACAACAAGTCCTATATATAATCACATAATAACAAGTCCCAGGATAACATAACAAGTGTCATCATAAAAAGTCCATAATACAATAACATGACATGATCTAAAATATATAATCTAAGAACTCGCGTGCATCTCATCTGCAATCCTCTTCACTCCACGTGAGGGTAGCTGAGATGAATCATTCTGCTACACATGGTCCTAAGATGCACCATCTTGTGTCTATGCAGTATCAGTGTCTCCACCCTTCTGTGCAGTATCAGTGACTCCACCCTCCTCTGCAGTATCAGTGTCTGCACCCTCCTGTATATTATTAAAAGATTTTACATGAGAAGAAGATTTAACATGAGAAGAAGTTACTTGCATAATTCACTTATAAAAAAATAAATACTAAAAATTTAAAATAAATTACCATACAACTGTGCTCTACAATGCCCTCACTGGTACGTGGAGGTCCACTATCATGAACAAGAAAAGTGGTCGTAGTCAAGTCCTGCAAAAAAAAATAGTGTACATCAATTTTGATAATCCCTATAAAAGCCAAGTACACAGTATAAACAAATTAGAAATTATTTTTCTAATCATCACCTCAAATGACAATGTAGATGGTTGCATCTGGCTCAATCCCATAGCCATACCAATACTGGTAGTGGTATCGACATGAACAACATATATAAAGCATGAATCAAACTTGTATATATACATAAATTATACAGTATATATATAGACTACAAGATTATCACAGAAAATCATACATATGATGCAAGCAAAGTAATTGATGGTCGAAGGCATAAATGTGATGCACCATCAAACAATCCAGAAGCCTACAATTGCAAAAAATAACGAACATGAATCAAAGTTGTACATAAATTAGTAAGCATATAAACACTTCAAATCAATGGATGAAAAACATACTAGTGGTATATGAGGCTGAGCCTTAGTGGTCCACGGGTCACGTGAAGAACTACCCACCTCAGCGCTACACGAAGCACCCTACAAAATTGAAAAAACATATCATACACATCATTACATTAAAAAATTTATTGCTTATTTTAAATGTACATATCAATACAATGTATCTAGATGAAAGTGCATACCATAAATGGGGCACCAACATCTCTAGGTATTGAGGTAACATGACGTGGGTTCCTCAATGACGTGGTATGATCCATCCTCTGTTCAGAAAAAAATGACTCATGTTATGGTTCATATGTGTATATATAAGGAATTTAATATTGCATTGTAAATTATATAAATAAATTTGTACCTCTGTAGGTTGATCATCGTCTACCCACAGGAGATCAACATATGAAGAGACGACATCAGCATGTGTAGCCTCCTCGGCATCATCATAACCACCATGGGCAGCATCAACATCATCAAAATCACCATCTCCTCTAGGGGCAACCTCACTCTGTGGACCCCACATACATCCCCACAACTCGTGCAAACATGTGCTAAGCTAGGGGCAACCCTCAGCTCGCGCAACTGCTGTACCAAATTGCCCAATAGGGCACTCAATGAACCTAGAGCAGAATCCATTGCTCGATGATGGGCAGGTGCTAGAACAACTGGTGATGGAAGAGGAACCAATGGATCATCGCGCACACAGTTTCTAACCCTGTCGCTCAATTTTGCTCCTGGCCTATCCTGGGGCATGCCTCTCCCAACCCCCTGAAATGATCTAATATCAAAGTAATTGGGCTTTTTGCCCAACTCAAATTCGGCCCATAATTTCTTCAAAAAATACATCGAGACCTCATGATTGGAGTGTGGTGGATGGTCAAAGACCATCCACCAACGCTCCCAAACGTGTCTAGCAATGCCCAGGTGCCTACACCATCGAATAGAGATATGTGGCTTCTTCGAATCTATCTCTTCACCCATCTTAGGGTTCACAAAATATTGTTTCAAATCCATTTTTGTTATTTTTAATTCATTAACTTGTTTGTATGTGAGGCCATCAGCGTAAAATGCACGCAATCCCTCATGCCAACTACGATAGCTATCTAGCTCACTATCTAAAGCCTGCACAGAATGTACAATGTCTTGCATACTATCTGCAAGGCATAACAACTGCGGAGGTGGATGAGGCTCACGCCTACTAGTATGAATATCTCTAATCAAAGAATCAATATTCATCCTAATTGTCCATCTCAATTGATTGGGTGGAAGTGGAGGTGGAAGTGGATGGGGTGGAGGTGGAGGTGGTGCTAGACCTAATAGCTCATCTATCTCAAACTCATCCACTATGTGAAAATAATCTGCATATATATACAAACATGAAAATTTACAATTACAATTACAAACATGAAAATTTACAATTACAAACTATTTAATTTACATTTCACCTTCCAAAAAAACTTATAATTAAATACAATTTAGCAACTTAAATATTAAAAAAAGAAACTCACATAGATCTATAATATTATTAATAGGTGGGTAATAATAAGCATCATTTAAGAAATATTATCCACTTAAATCAAAGTATAAGAAATATTCTACAAAATAAAACATCATAATGCCCATGCAACTCAAACAATACTTTTTAACATCTAAAGATGAATTAGTATAAATTCCATCAAAATCATAAAAATAATCATGAGAGAGAGAGAGAGAATAGATAATGAATAAATGACTCTATTGATTTAGATAATGAAGGTAACTTCCATGGAATTACAATTTAATACCCTTGCAATATTTAACCATTATCGTCAATTAGGCTACCACTTTATATTTTCAACTTGATAGGATTCGATTCAACTACTCTCTTTTGGTTAAATTAACTAAATTTATTAAAGTCATAAGTTATATCTATGAACTTGTCAATACATGTACTACTTTGTTGTGTTCTTTGCTAGAATCATTGGATGATTTAGTGATCACAACTAGTAGTACTACACTAAGTTAAAGCATGAATAAATAGTAGGTTCTCTACTCTTGGAGGAGTTAAAACAAAAAAAAAACTGTATTTTTTTTTTATATTGGTATTTTCTTGTTCAAAGTCACAACCCACAAAATGTGATTCCAATATTGATCTATATTTGATTCTTATTTTTATTAAATCTGCCACTAGTGTGATTTATTATCCTCTTAACTTAAATCAAGCTATGTAAATTTAAAGCCTTGTAACTTTTGATAGAGAGCATATTTTTTCATGCTTCATGTGGCATTGAAAAGGGGGTCCATAAATCTTCATAGATCACACAATTATTTTCTAGAATATTCCCTCGTATTTTATATTTTATTTTTTGTGATTTCACATTCTAGTCATTTACTTGGACATCTTGGCACTTGAAAATGATCGTCTTACATGAGATGAATTTGTTTGATATGTTTTATATGTATTGATTTTATTGATCTTTTAAGTTTTTATTTGAGGAGGTATCATAGGTTTCTCTATTCATTCTTTTGTGGTAAAATTAGAAAGGGATAACTATGATTCTTTTGTAAAATGGTATCTTGATAAGTTTTAGGTGGTGTAATCATTTTCCTTCTATGTATGGAGTCATACCTAAACTAGAAACACTAGAAATTATATAATCTTGGTGTAACATCATTGACCATGTAGGAGTGATTTGATCTAGTATCAAGATCATGATTCTATGTGTATTGCATTGGATATTGATTTCCCCCACACACTTTGGAATAGACTTTAGGAGATCCATGGATACCCTCATTTCTCTCCATTCCTAGAGGATTCTATTATAGATTGTTTCATTCCCTTTGTAGATGAAGATCACATACCCTTCGATGGTGATACTTAAGAGGAAATTTATTATATCATAGGTCTTGCATGTTTTGACAATTTAGAGGCTTGTCTCATTCTTCAAGTACTCATCCTATCAAGACCTAATATCCATCTTAAATATTTTTTAGTATTTTAGATTATTATCACCAATTACATAAACCCAATTGATTCAGTCTACATGGCATTAATCACCTTCTAAACATGACCACTTGGGATTCATAACTTTTGGATATATTATCCTTGTTTGAGGAGTTTAGAATTACATATGTTAAATATTATTTTGAGGATATTGATATCCTCTTTCATGATTGGGCTAAGTTAGGATATAGTGAGGATTAATAGTGATAGTTAGATTATTATCAAATTTAAGAACCCTATTTTTCACACACACAAAAAACATATTCATATTCATTATCATTTTAAAGTTCAATTTAAACATAAATTAAACATCTAACTTTTACAAAAGAATCCTATAATTAAATACAACATTTAGAAATATAAATTTAAACATTCATACTTTTATGCATGATTAAGAGAGAGAGAGAGAGAGAGAGAGAGAGAGAGAGAGAGAGAGAGAGAGAAGGTAATTTGAGATACAATGAGTTAGAGAGAGAATAGATAATTTGAGAGATAGAGAGTAGGTAATGATAGAGAGAGTGTAACGTGTGAAAGAAAGAGAGGGGGGTAATGTTTATGTGTGTGTGAGAGAGAGAGAGGGGGGTAATGTGTGTGTGTGAGAAAGAGAGGGGGTAATGAGAGATTGTGAGAGAGAGAGAGAGAGAGAGACAGCGTAATGATAGAGATGGTAACATGTATGTGTGTGTGAGAGAGAGAAGGGGGGTTTATTGTTGATTTTCATCTAGGGTTTATTGTTTGTTAATTTTTTAGGGTTTGTTGTCTGTTTATTTTCTATGGTTTATTGTTCGTTTTTTTCTATTTAGGGTTTAGTGTTCATTTTTTTGTTCAGGGTTTATTGTCTGTTTTTTGTGTCTAATGTTTATTGTTCGTTTACGTTTTTGTTTTTTGTTTTTTTCCTACGGTTTAAATACTATTCATGTTTTTTTTCCTACGGTTTTTACTATTCATGTTTTTTGCAATATTTAAAAACTAAAAACTATTTTAAACTTGAAATAAAATAAAATAAAAGATGATTTTCAAAGTTTAAAACATTAAAATTAAAAAATAACAATACATTAACATTTTTTTTATGAAAAATAATAAAACTAAATACCTGGAAGGACGTAAAAATGGTCTGGGGGTCAGCTGGGGTGAAAAAAACGGGTACTCATGCTCCTCTGAAACGTCTACTCATTTTCCAGACTAAATGATGGAAAACGGTTTTTAAAAAAAAATACATTTCAAAAACGGGTGCCCGTTTTTTTTCAAATCGGGTGCCCAATTTGAAAGAAACGGGCGCCCATTTAGCTTCGGACACCCGTTTCTAGTGGGCTCTTTTCCCAACCCACAAACTTCCATGGGATTGGGACCCAACTTTGTGCGTTTACCCATCTGGTCAATGTTGTTAAGGAATTCTTTGAGTCAAGAAATATCCTAAAGGATCAATTCTACATTTATTGTTCTTATCCCCAAGTTCCCAAGGATGAATGTCTTTGATTCCTTCGAACCCATCAATCTTTGTAATTCTTTTTATAAGATTATTTCCAAAGTCCTTACTTTTAGACTATTGGATGTTCTCCTAGTTTTCATTTCTCCCCAACAATGTGGTTTTGTTCTGGGAAGACAAATCCTTGATTCCATTATCACCATGCATGAGAATATCCACACTTTGGAGTTTTCCAGAAAGCAAGGGTTTTTGCTCAAACTTGACTTGTCCAAAACCTATGATAGGGTGGACTAGTCTTTTTTACTAAAATTTTTAAAGGCTTTTGGATTTATGGAAAGGGTTTTTTCATCTAATTTGGTAGTTCATCTCCTATTTTTCCTCGGTTGTTATTGTCAATGGTTCCCCTTCTCATTTTTGAAGGTTTCTAGGGGCCTCAGACACGGTGACCCTATTTCTCCCATCCCCTTTATTTTGATGGCATAATATCTAGGAAGGTATATGCACAAGTTGGTGAATGAAGTTAACTTCAAAGGCCTTAAGCCTTCCTCGACAACCCTGGTCTGCTCTCATCAACAATTCATTGCCAATACTATTCTGATGGGAAGTTCGACCATAAGGGAGGAAAGAGTTTTCAAGAAGACCCTGGATCTATATGAAAAGGCGTCGGGACTACAAGTGAATAAGAGGAAGATCTTTCTCTTTTTCTTCAATACCCTGAATGAAAGACAAAAGAAGATCACTTCCATTCTGGGTTGTTCAATTTGTGTCCTCCCCTCTATTTTTATTGGTCTTTCATTGTGTTATAAACCCCTTGATGCTTTCAGGATCTCTCTTATTGACGGGTTTAATAGGAATTTGGCTAGATGGAAAGGGGATCTTCTCATTTAGGTAGGGAAGATTTAGCTCCTTAAATCTTTTCTTTAGAATCTACTAGTTTATTCTCTCAGCCTCTTCAAAATCCCTTCCAAGTTTGTTGAAATCATTAAGAAGGTATATAAATGTTTCTTATGGTCAAGTGTTGAGGAAAGAAAGAGGATACTGATTATTTCTTGGGAAGATGTTGGGTACATGTACCAAGTTGTGGTACCAAATGGGGGTCTTAAGATGCCACTTTTTTTTTTTTCCAAAATAAGCAAAGTCTGAACTTCAACAACAAATTTAACATAGTTATACTCCAAATTTGAAGATTCAACAATAATAGGAGTCAAAGTACTTTGACTCTACTTTCTAAACTACTAATTTTTTTTTAAAATGGTAGAGATTAAGGGCTTAAAAAAGGAGGGCCACAAAAAGTGGTTCTATTTTTATGCAAAAAATTAACATATCATCTGTTGCGGCCCCCCTAAAATATTAACTTTTTTTTTTAATTTTTAAAATCACTTCAGTGAGAAATTAGCGAACACCTTGTAGTTTATGCCATAATTTTTGGCTAATTTTTTAATGAGAATATGATTTTTTACTAATTTTCGAAGTGGACACATCCTGAAAAAACAATAATTTGAGTGTGCTCCCCCCTAAAATCATTGAAAACTAATCAAAAATCATTTTTTTTAAAATTGTGTAGAATGGAGTCTAGTTTATAAATATTTAAGTTTCTTTGAAATCTGATGAACGTGTAAAAAACTATACCCAAAATAGTGCATGTTGGTTTTTGACCAAAAACAGACACACTAACAAAAGAAATTAAAGATGAAAGCCTTAATGAAATCAAAATGTGAAAAAAAATTACATGCTTTGATAGCTAAAAGAGAGATTAAGGCAGCTATGGTGTTTTTTTTAGTTTCATTGAAACACATGCAAACCTAATGGAAAGCATGACCAAAAATATGTGAAATTTTTTAATCTTCTGATAAAAACACGTCTCGGGCCTGAAATGGTCATCCCCAAGTATAATCCAACCCAAAGGGTTGGTGGTTGCCAATGAAAACCATTTAGTGAGTGCCAAATATGACACTCACCAAATGCAAAATTTTGAATTTCCACATTTGGTGCTCGCCAAATATTAAAAGTTATTTTTTTTTCATTTATTGAGTGCCAAATTTTGCGTGCACCAAATGTTCTGCATTGTCAAATTTGTGATTGTGCATTATTAATTTTTGCATTTTTTCAATTTGGGCATAAGTTATACCCACCCCCGAAGTAGAATATATACATGAAATACAACTTTTAAGTATAAGAATTTACTTTCTTATAGTTTAAGTTATATTCCATGTATATATTGGCAGGATGTTTGAGAGTGGTTTTAGCTCTATAGGAGTTATAATGTAGATTCTAGATTTTAGAGGATCATATAAAATTTCAAACTTCGTCAAATTTCAGTAATGAACATGTCAAATTTTAGTAATCAGAAATCTCATATTAGCATTCTTTAGCTCTGTATCTCACTCTCTTTATCTTCACCAAACTCTAGATCTATCTCTCTCCCTCTCTTGTCTCTCTCACTTCTCTCTCTCCTCTCTAGGTGTATCCCACCCTCTCTACCTTTCCTTCCTTCCTTACCCCCATTTCTATCCTTGACTCCCTCCCTCTCTCTTCTTCTCTCTCACTCTATTATTGTTTCTCTCCCCCGCATCTCCATTCTCTTGGTCACTACCTATCCCTTCTATCCTCTCTCTTCTCATATCTAGGACTCTCCCTCCCTCCCTATATTATTACCCACCTCTCCCCCATCTAGGTTTCTCACCCATCTAATTGTCTACCCTCTATTTTGATGAATAATGATGAGCAACTAAGGTCTTGACTGGTACTGAGAGAGGGGGTGAATCAGTACACACAAAAACTTCACAACACTTCATCATATTAAAACATAGCTGGACGGTTGTTTTCACCACTAAGCATAACCATGGCTATACTGATTAAACATAGATACTTCAGACAACATTCCACATATCTCAAATCTTGATGACTACTTTACCGATATAATCATGCATGAGTTGTATCTACAAAGCCACAACCATTTAACACTGCTTGCACAACTAACTTAATCAGAAACACACAATCATCACATGAAGAATTCACAACCCATAACACAGAGATTTTTTCACATGGAAACCCAAATGGAAAAAACCATGGTGGGGATGAATACCCACAAGTTTGTTTTGAACTCTTTTCAAGTCCGCTCTGTTAGGAGCCTAGTCCGGTTAAAGACTTTACAATAAGGTTCTATAAGGAACCGATCTTGTTAGGGATCACCCGGTTAAGGGATGGCTATATACCCTTTTAAAGGTTGAAACCCTGTTAATGGTTACCTCACTAGAGGATTTAAATAACTCAATGAACTTGAGCCACCTGGCTAGAGGATTTACAAAAAATCTTGTTAAAGCTACCTGGTGAAGGGCTTTACCTTCTGTTGAAATTGTTAGAAGACAATAGGTAAAACTCTGATCTGATAACAACACTCCTTGCTAAAGCAAATCCTTTTTAGTTCCTCTCCTCTGAAATCACACTCTGCAGATTCCTCATTCTGGTTTGGCAATTATCTAATCTCCAACACGCGGACACACACAAATTTTTCTAGTACACCTACAATAACAAAACTCATCAACCTTATAGACAGAAGTTAGGTCGGTAGCATAAACCCTAAACCCTAAATATTTTAGGTTTATAATTACAAGCGGTCCAATCTTGACTGTCCAAACACATTACATAGAATTAAATGATCTAAGACAGATCTCAAGACATTCTGCATCATCCAATCTTCACCGCATCTGGAAAATAGTAACCCATCACACGCTCTTCACACACTGCTCAGAAAATTGCGCATTCCTGAGATAGGAATTCAATGCATTCGATCTTCATGCGCAAGATCCTCAAGGAAATTCTTCACTTGCACACATCTGACGTGGTATGCCAATCCTTATCCTTATCGTTCACAAAATACCATCGGTTGCACTGCACAAGCCATACCGGAAACCCTAGAGCTGAATAGAGACTACCAACCGGTAGTCACACTTAGTGAACCCCGACACCAGTCCACTCCATCCTAGTTGACCATAATCGCTTACAATCTTCATACTAGTGCATACCGGTTCACCTACTTGAGCATATATTGACATCAATGACAACATACATTGTCACCGCTTCATCATATGCCAACATATTTCTCTCCCTCCCTCTCCATATTTCTCTCCCTTCCCCTTACCCTTGTCCATATATCTCTCCAAACCTATCTATCTCCTCATTCACTAGGTCTCTCACTCCTCCATGTCTACCTCTCCATCCATCCCCTCTTACTCATCTCTTTGTGCTTCTATCTATTCTCGTCTCCCTCCCTATCCTCTCTAGGTCTCTCCATTCCTTTATTCCCCTCTCTATCTCTATCTCCCTCCCCCACTCTCTTGTCTTCTCCCTTCCTCTCTCATTCTCTATCCCCATTTTATAGGTCACCACCTTTCCATCCCACCCTCTCTCCCCTCTCTAGGTTTCTCCCTCCCTTCCTCTCCACCTATCTACCTCTACATATAGGTATTGTTACCCACCTCTCTTTATCCCCCTCTATCTATCTCACTCCTCTCTCACTATCTAGGTATCTCACCTATCTATATGTCCCCTCTATAGTTATCTCCCACCTTCTCTATGTCTCTCTCCCACCCCATTAACACTATCCCTTTATAAACTCCCTTCTCTTCTCTTCCTCCCCTAACCTATTTATCTCCTTCCATAGGTCTCTCACTCCCTCCATGTCTACCTCTCCATCCATCCCCACTTACTCATCTCTTTTTTCTTTTATCTCTTCTCTTCTATATTCCTCCCCTCTCTAGGTATATCCCTCCCTTTCTTTCTCTCTCCCTCTCTATCGCCCCATCCATACATACTCCCATATATATCTCACTCCCCCACTTTGTTATTCTCTCGTCCTCTTGTATTCTCTCTCTATACATTCTATGTCATCAACTCTCTCTCCCCTCTCTAGGTTTCTTACTTCCATCCTCAACACCTATCTACCTTTGAATCATGTCTCATTACTCACCTCTCTCTATCCCCCTCTATCTATCTTAACCCTCTCTCTTGTCATCTAGGTCACTCATCTCTCATTCCCCATATAGTTCTCTCACCTATCCATTTGTCCCCTCTCTCTTCCCCTCTATCTCCCTCCCCCTTTACCCCTATTTATTTTTTACCTCTCTCCCTATCTTCTCTCTCTCCCTCCACCTCTCTATCTTCTCCTTTCCTAGGTCTTTCAGTCCCTCCATGTCTACCTCTCCCTCAATCCCCTCATACTATTTTCTCTCTTTATTCTTTCATCTCTCCTCTTATCCCTCCCTCCCATTTCTACGTCTCCTCTTCTAGTAATCTTTATCTCTTTACCTCTCTCTCCCTATATCATTATCAACCTATCTCCCCCCATGTTTCTCACTCTATCTCTCCCCTTTCTTTAGTACCCTCATATATATCTCCCTCCCCTACTCTATCTTATACTCTCTATTCACTCTCTCCATTCTCTAGGTTGTCACCCCTCTCTCCTACCCACCCTCTCTCTCCCTCTCTCCCCTTTCTAGGTTTCTCCCTCATTCCCTATGTACCTCTATACCTCTCCATCTATGTCTCATTAGGCACTTATCTCTATGTCTCTCTCTCCCCCTCTATCTCCCTCACCTCCATCTTTCCACCCTAGGTATCTCACCTATCTCTTCCTAGGCTCTAGATCACTCACCTCTATATCTCTCTCTTGTCTAGTTATTTCCTCTCCACCTCCTTACCCCTCTTTCTTGCTTTGTGAACTTATCTCTTATTTTCATCTCTCTCTCCTTCACATGTCTACCTATTCCCTCTCTAGGACTCTCAGTCACTCCCTACACACCTCTCCCTCTCTTCTTAGCTATCTTTTTCTCTTTATTCTTCCCTCTCTCCTCTCTCCCTCTCTTGTATAGGATTTAGATAATAGGTTGTAGGATATAAGGTTTAGGGTATACAGTACATGATTTACGGTACATAGTTTAGAGTACATAAGGTTGAGGGTATTGATTGTATTGATACTTCTCTTTATCTATCCATATCTCTCTCTCTCACCTCTCTATCCCCTCTTTAGGTCTCTCCCTCCCTTTCTTCCTATCTCCATATCCATTTCCATCCCCCCTCCCTCCTTACCCTCATATCTATCTCCCTACCCCACTCTTTCTTATTATATCTCCCTCTTATTCTCTCTCTCCATTCTTGAGGTCATCATCTCTCCCTCCCAATATCTCTCTCTATACTCTTTAGGTTTCTCCTCTACTCTCTATACCTCTCTAATTCTCCATTCTTTTATCATTACCCACCTCTCTCTCTCTCTCTCTCTCTCTCTCTCTCTCTCTCTCTCTCTCTCTCTCTCTCTATCTCTCTCTCTCTCTCTCTCTCTCTCTCTCTCTCTCTCTCTCTCTCTATCTTCTCTCTCTCTCTCTCTCTCTCTCTCTCTCTCTCTCTCTCTCTCTCTCTCTCTCTCTCTCTCTCTCTCTCTCTCTCTCTCTCTCTCATATAGGGTTTAGGGTATATGAATTCTTTAGGATATAGGTTTTAGGGAATAGCGTAAAGAAAATAATAGACCAAGTGAAGGAGATAGAGAGGTGAGGGATGACACAAAAGAGAATAAGAGATTATATAAAGGGAGAGTGGTAAGGAGGGAGGGAGGGAACTAAAGAGGGTACATATAGAGAGATGAGATACCTAGAGGACAAGAGAGAGGTTAGAGACCTAGATAGGAAGAGAGAGGTGAGATAGATAAAGGGGGACATAAGAGGAGAGTTGATGACTTAGGAGAATGAGAGAGAACAAGAGGGAGAGAGAACAATAAGAAAGAGAGGGATAATGAGGGGGAGAGGGAGAGGTATTCATGGAGTGAGAGACATAGAGAGGAAACGAGTAGATAGGTGAGGGGGGAAGAGAAGAAAATGACAAAGAAGTTCAAGAAGAGAGAGAGAGAGAGAGGGGTATGAAGGTAACAAGAGAGGTGGAGAGGGAGGGATTGAACTATAGAGGGGTTACATAGATATATAAGATACCTAGAGAGAGAGAGAGAGAGAGAGAGAGAGAGAGAGAGAGAGAGAGAGAGAGGTTAGAGACCTAGATAGGAAGAGAGAGGTGAGATAGATAAAGGGGGACATAAGAGGAGAGTTGATGACTTAGGAGAATGAGAGAGAACAAGAGGGAGAGAGAACAATAAGAAAGAGAGGGATAATGAGGGGGAGAGGGAGAGGTATTCATGGAGTGAGAGACATAGAGAGGAAACGAGTAGATAGGTGAGGGGGGAAGAGAAGAAAATGACAAAGAAGTTCAAGAAGAGAGAGATAGAGAGGGGTATGAAGGTAACAAGAGAGGTGGAGAGGGAGGGATTGAACTATAGAGGGGTTACATAGATATATAAGATACCTAGAGAGAGAGAGAGAGAGAGAGAGAGAGAGAGAGAGAGAGAGAGAGAGAGAGAGAGAGAGAGAGAGAGGGTTGAGATAGATAGAGGAGGATAGAGAGATGTTGGTAATGAGATAAGGATGAAGACACAGAGAAGTGGAGAGGGAAAGAGGGAGAAATCAAGAGAAGGGAAGAGAGGGTGTGATGGAAATCTAATGATGTAGATAGTAGAGAGAGAATAGGAATTAGTAGGGCAGCCCAAAGAGAGAGATGGGGATAAGGAGGGAGAGGGAGATAGAAAGGGAGAGGTGAAGAAAAGAAGGGGGATACTTAGAAATGGGAGGGATGGATAAGATGAGAGATGAAAGAATAAAGAGAGAGAGAGGAGTATTACGGGATTGAGGGAGAGGTAGACATGGAGGGAGTGAAAGACATAGGGAAGGAGGAGATAGAGAGGTAAGGAGAGAGAGAGAAGAGAGGGAGATAGAAGGGAAGAGAGAGGGAGAGAACTAGAGAGGGGACTAACAGATAGGTGAGAGAAATAGATGGGGAAAGAGAGATGAGAGGCCTATATGGAAAGAGAGGATTGAGATATATAGAGGGGGATAGAGAGAGGTGAGTATTGAGATGTGGTGCAAAGGTAGATAGGTGGAGAGGAAGGGAGTGAGAAACCTAGAGAGGGGAGAGAGAGTTGATGGTCTAGAATGTAGAGAGAGATAATATAAGAGGAAGAGAGAATAATTGGGAGTGGGGGAGCAAGATATATATGGGGGTATGTATGGATGGGGAGATAGTGAAGGAGAGGGAAAGAAATGGAGGGAGATGTACCTATAGAGGGGAGGGAGGTAGAAGAGGAGAGACAAAAGAAAAAAGAGATTAGTAAGAGGGGATGGATGGATAGGTAGACATGGAGGGAGTGATAGCCCTATTGAAGGAGGAGATAAAGAGGTTAGGGGAGAGAGAGAGAAGAGGAGGGAGTTCATAAATGGATAGGGTTAAGGAGGAGGGAGAGAGAGGTAGAGAGAGAGAGGTAAAGAGAGAGAGGGAGAGAACTATAAAGGGGACATATAGATAGGTGAGAAACATAAATAGCAAGAGAGGAGTAAGATAGATGGAGGTGGATAAAGAGAGGTGGGTAATCAGACCTATATGCATAGGTAGATAGGTGGAGAGGAAGGGAGGGAGAAACTTAGAGAGGGGAGAGTATTGGATATTGTTGTTGGTATGCTGCAAATATGTACTCTAAGGATATCTGAGAAATGTGTTGTCATTGATGCAACATATTTTATCTGTTTAGTGCAGTGATGCAGTAGAGTTCAGTTAGTTGATTTGTGTTATACATTGATGATCAGTATTTGAAGATTAAAGAGTTTGTAGAGTGATATCTCTAGTTTATTAAGTGCAAGTGTTAGAGGTTTGCATGAAAATTTGAGTGAGTTATGAGTATCTATGGTGTGGCCAATTTTTCTATTGTTCAGTATTGCCAATGTTCAGTATTTTGATCTGCATTGCTTCGCATTGTAATATCTTAGTTTGCGGATTTGGAACTATGTTTGGGACGTTCGTATGTGTCCTCAATTCAAGTGGTTCATGGTTTGGAGCTTCGCAAGTCATTTTTATAGGTTGATAGTTAGTTCATATATTGTTCTTGAAGTTTGGTATGATGATAACAATGATTCTAGTAATTGAGTTGGTGTGGATCTTGCTGTGGTGATTCATGATGCTTTTTGTTGTTTCTAGATCATGTGCTAATTTATTGGTGAGCATATTATTGATGATTTTCCTTGATCTAGTGGTGTTCTGTTCTTGGATAACATGATGATTGTGGCATGTTGCGGATGTTTGAGGCATAATTCTTGGAGGTGTTTCATACTCAAGATGGTTATTTAGGTTCATGCTATGTCTTAGTTGATATTGTTTTGGTTTGCATGTGATATTGTAGCGTGTAAGGTTATATTTTTGTAATTAGGTGATATGTGTTGATCCGACCTTGATGATATTGGTCCAAGGTTGATGTCATGTATAAATAAATGTAATATCATTATAATTGAGTGTGTCGTGGATGAGTGTATGTGTGAATAATGTATTGATCTTTTGGAGGCCAAGCATAAGTGTGAAAAGAAGTTATATGTGCTTAACAGAACTATAACCAGGAATGAGGAGATGTTGTTCTATCAGTTTATAATCTTTGGGATGTAATCCAAATGTGTTTGTAAGATAGTGAGTCTTCCCAGGGTTGTTTCCCTCTGTTGTTTTTGAGAAGTGAGCTCCAGGCAATGTGCCCGAACGCATGTACTTTCCCCACTGTAATATTTCATATACTTATAACAAGGTATCATCATGTTGTGGGTAGGTTCCCACCATGGTTTTTCCCTTGACCGGGTTTTCCATGTCAAAAATCTTAGTGTTATGTGTGTTCATGTTGAGTTGTTGATTTATGATTTCACTATTAATTATCAGATATAAACTAAAGTAAGTTGTTGTATGTTTTTGTGAGAACTGGTTCATTTCCCCCCTCTCATTTATCTACCCTATTTTCATCACCTGGTATGAGAGTGGGTTCCTTCAGAGAAGTTTAACAGCTTGAGGTGATCTGAGATGGTGACTTACAAAAAGGAGAGTCTAAGATTTGATGGAACAAATTATTCTCTTTGGAATAATCAAATGAAGTGTCACTTGAGATGCATTGGCAAAGATTACTAGAAAGTTACTAAAGACAAATATACTATTCCTGCAAATGGCCCTTCAACTCCGAATGAGATTAAGGAAGCTCAACATAATATCAAGGTTAAGGAAACATTGTTGAGTGTTCTGATTGATTTGAAAAATGAAAAATGTGATGGAATTGCAGACTGCTCATGAGATCTGGAAGAAGTTGGAAACCCTATATGAAGGTGACAGCTATGTGAAGATTGCTAAGTTGCAGAGCTTGAAAGGAAAGTATGAGATATTGAAGATGAGCGAAGATGAGAACATTACTTCTTTTATGCAAAAGGTAAATGAACTAGTGTGCAATATTAGATGTGTCAATGAAAAGTTGGAAAAATCAAAGATTATTGCTAAAGTGCTCATATCCTTATGTACATCCTACAAACATAAATTTGTTGCAATTGAGGAGATATGGACCATGAATGATGTGAGCAAAGACATTTTGATTGGTAAGCTATCAAATTTTGAACTGATTGAATTTGGTGATTCTCTTACTAAGGTAGAATATGCATTCAATGCGACTATTTCTGGAAAGGACAAGAAAAGATTTTATCCAAGTGAAAGCTCTTGAAGGAGGATATCTAGATATGAGAAAGAGATGAAGGAAATTGAAGAAGAAGAGCAAGATCTTCAGGAGCTTGAAGCATTGATTTCTAGGTGACTATCTAAGGGAGCTAGTGAGTATGAAGGAAAGTTGCCTCTTAAATGTTTTTCATGCAATAAGATAGGATATTTTTCTTCAAGGTGTCCGGAAAGAGTTCCTAAGAAAACTTACAAGCCTAAATTCTAGAAGAGATGTTATTATGCTGCAAATGAAGGTGTGACAGATGATGAATCTAATAAAGGAAATTCAAGTGATAATGAATGGGTGTTTATAGCTATCAAGGAAGATGATCCATCTATCTTCTTCTCCTATAATTTCTCTCCACTCTCTCTTTGTTCTCCTGATCACTACCTCTCCCTCTCAACCTCTCTCTCCCTACCTATGTTTCTTCTTCCCTCCATCTTTACCTCTCCCTCTTTGTCTCATTACCCACCTTTCTCTTTCCCTATATCTCCTCACCTCTATCTTTCCACCTTAGATCTATCACCTCTCTCTTCCTAGGCTCTATATCTCTCACCTCTCTAATTCTTTCCTTTCTACCTCCTTACCCCTCTTTCTCTCTTTGTGATATTATGTGGTGCAGAGGAACCTAAAGTACAAGAGATAAATGAGTTTAAGAGTCCTTATATCATGTATTAAAATATATTTGATTCATTTGTGATGTATTTGAGTCTAAATGTAAGGCTATGTGAAGCCATTTATATGACATTGTTAATATTGTTATGTTAAGGTCCTAGTTTGATCAAGAAGACAAAAATATGAAAGAATGTCTAATAAAGGCTAAAAATCATGTAAAAGGTCTTAAATAGGTTATTTGGACATGTCTAGGGTGATTTTACAAAGTGTGGAGTCATTTTTATTAAGTGTCATAAAAGTTGTCAAAATGCATAAAAATTGTAAAGCATGAAACAATGCAAAAAGGCATTAAAAGTTGTCAAAAGGAAGATGAAAGGTCATAAGGGTGGTTAAGTGGTTTCTAACTACCTAAATATGTATAAATATGATGTATTGGTCGAACCAAATCATATTGGAGAGAATAGAGAAAGAGGAGAACATTTTGGAGCAATTGAGTGAATTTGAATCTCTTATTTTGATTGGTTTTTTTTTGTTAAGTTGTTGTTTCCAGGCCTTGTACGGCCATGTACGGCCTGTAAACCCTATAATATAGTAATGGTTAGATATTATATTGAATCCTCTTTCCTATACTTTTGGTTTGATCAATTTTTATTAACTATGGAGGAAGTTATGAGATTTTTCGTGAAAGTTAGTATTTGCAGATTCAGGATTTCTGAGAACAGTCATAGTGAAATGCGTGGTAAGAACGTATATGGAAGATTCAAGAACTCTAATTATATTCATTGGAAATATATTTGAGTAATATTTCATTTCCTTTTGGTTTGGTTCAATTTCATGACTATTTGTGGAATCTATGACATTTTTAATGAAGACTGGTTTTAAACCCTCTTCAATGGAGTTGCAGGAAAAGAGTTGTGATGGTATAATTATTTATGATTGGTAAAAATAAATAGTTTACATATTCAAAAACTAGATTCATATATTCTTCAGATGGAATTGGTTTGGTATCATTTGAAATTGTTTTGAGAAAGATATATGATGCCCTAGGCAGGGGTTGGAGTTTTAAATCTGGATTATGACAGAGACATGGATCAGAATTTATAGTCTGAAAAATAATTGTTTGGGGAATCAAATGAGATTATCAGACCTTAAGATTTTATAAGATGATAGATAATGTAGTTATCTACAAACATTGTATTTTCCAGAAATTTTGGTTTGGAGTTTTGGTTGGTCAAATAATTCAATCTTTAAAGACTGTCTTGAAGACAGCAATGTTGTGGTTTTCTTTATAAGTTGCCTTTTTTCAAAGATATTATTGAATGAATGTTGAAAGGATCATAAAGGATCCTATTGATCATTTGGTTTGTAAGATGCTCTGCATCATTATCTCTCTTATTTTCTTTTCTTTCTCTCCCTCACCTATCTACCTCTTCCCTCTCTAGGTCTCTCAGTCACTCCCTACCCACCTCTACCTCTCTTCTTAGATCTCTCTTTCTATTTATTATTCCTTCTCTCCTCTTCTATCTCCCTCCCCTCTCTAGGTCACCAGATCTCCCTTCCTTGTATAGGATTTAGACAATGGGTTTTAGGATACAAGGTTTAGGGTATAGGGTACAAGACTTACACTACATAGTTTAGGGTACATAGGGTTGAAGGTATTGGTTGTATGGATACTTCCCTCTCTCTCTCACACACACCTTTCTCTCCCCTCTCTAGGTATCTCCCTCCTCTATCTCCCCCTTCCCTATTACCCTCATATATATCTCTCACCTACCCTCTCTCCATTCCCTCTCTCCATTGTCTATGTAATCACCTCTCCCTCCTACCCTCTCCCTCTCTCCCCTTTCTAGGTTTCTCCCTCCTTCCCTCTCCACCTCTATTCCTCTCCATCCATGTCTCATTAGGAACCTCTCTATTCCCCTCTATCTATCTCTCCCCTCTCTCTTCCATCTAGGTATTTAACCTATCTATTGCCTTCCATGTATCTCACCTCTCTAGTTTTGTCCATCCCTCTCCATTTCTCTCTCTCTCCATCACCCCTTACCCAACTTCCTTTATAAACTCTCTCCTTTTCTTCTCTCTCCACTTACCTCTTTATCTCCTAAAAACTCTATACCTATTACTCTCCCTCTCTTCTCTCTCTTTCTCCTCTTTCTCCACTCTCTAAGTATCTCCTATACTCTCTCCCTCTCTCTCTCACCTTCCCTATGTATCTCCATATCTATCCTTCCCTCCCTCCATATCTCTTCTCCTTATATTGTTTCTCTCCACTCTCTCTTTGTTCTCTTTATCACTACCTCTCTCTCCCAACTTCTCTCTCCATCCCCATGTTTCTCCCTCCCTCTATCTTTACCTCTCCCTCTTTGTCTCATTACCCATCTCTCTCTCCCCCTCTATGTCCCTCACCTCTATCTTTTCACCCTAGGTTTCTCACCTCTTTCTTCCTAGGCTCTAGATCTCTCACCTCTATATTTATCTCCACTCTAATTCTTTCCTTTCCACCTCCCTAGCCCTCTTTCTCTCTTTGTGAACTTATCTCTCATACTTTTTTTGTCTTTCTCCCTAACCTAGATCTACCTCTTCACTCTCTAGGTCTCTCAATCATTCCCTCCCCACCTCTCCCTCTCTTCGTAGCTCTCTTTCTTTTGATTATTTCCTCTCTCCTCTTCTCTCTCCCTTGTATATGATTTAGATAATAGGTTGTAGGACATAAGGTTTAGGGTATAGGGTACAAGATTGATGGTACATAGTTTAGGGTATATATGGTTGAGGGTATTGGTTATATTGATACTTTTCTCTATCTCTCCATCTTCCTCTCTCTCTTATATCTCACCTCTATCTCCCCTCTCTAGGTCTCTCCCTCCCTTTCTTCCTCTCTCCCTCTCCATTCCTCCTCCCTCCTTACCCTCATATATATCTCCCTACCACACACTCTCTTATTATCTCTCTCCATTCTTGAGGTCATCACCTCCCCCTCCCAATATCTCTCTCTCTACTCTTTAGGTTTCTCCCTTTCTCTCTACCTCTCTAATTCTCCATCCTTGTATCATTACCCACCTATCTCTACCCCCCTCTGTGTATCTCACTACTCTCTTTCCCTATCTATTTTTCTCACCTCTCTCTCCCCCTATAGGTATGTAACTCACCCCCCCTTACCCCTATCCCTTAATGAAATATCTCTCTCTCCCTTCAATTCTCTATCTCCTCCTTATCAAGGTCCCTCACTCCTTCCATGTCTTTATCTTTCTTCATCCAATCTCTCTATCTCTCTCTATATATCTAATATTGGGTTCAGGGTATATAAATTCCTTAGGGTATAGGTTTAAGCGAATAGGGTGGAGGAAATGATAGACCTAGGGATATAGATACAGAGGTGAGGGAAGATAGATAAGATAATAAGATATTATATAAAGGGAGAGTGGTAAGGGGGGAGGGAGAGAAATAGAGAGGGTACATATAGAGAGATGAGATACTCAGAGGGTGAGAGAGAGGTTAGAGACCTAGATGGGAATAGAGGGGTAACATAGATAAAGGGGGATAGAAGAGGAGATTTTATGACTTAGGAGAATGAGAGAGAAGAGGAGGGAGAGAGAACAAAGAAAAAGAGAGGGATAAGGAGGGGGGAGGGAGAGACCTAGAGAGGAGATGGGTAGATAGGTGAGGGAGAAAGAGAAGAAAATGATAGATAAGTTCAAGAAGAGAGAGAGAAAGAGGTAGGAAGGTAGGGAGAGAGGTGGAGAAAGAGGGAGAGAACTAGAGAGGGGTTATATATGTTACAAGTGTGGTTGTCATTGCACCAAAAGATCAACTTATTAATGCCTGATACAACCACTATACTTATAGAATCCATAGGAGGCAGGTAAGCCATATCATAAACCTGAGCACTGCGTTGCACAACACAATGAGACCAAGGGCACACACCTTGCAACAATCCCCCCAAGTGCAAGTGAGGGGTTTGAACCTGTGACCAAGCTCTGATACCACTTGTTACAAGTGTGGTTATCATTGCACCAAAATATTGACCTATTAATGCCCAATACAACCACTATACTCATAGAATCCATAGGAGGTGGTTAAGCCATGTCATAAACCTGAGCACTACGCTGCACAACACAAGGAGACCAAGGGCGCACACCTTGCAACATTATATAGATATAAGATACCTAGAGGAGGCAAGAGAGGTGACAGGCCTAGAGAGAGAGAGAGAGAGAGAGAGAGAGAGAGGGGGGGGGGTTGATATAGATGAAGGAGGATAGAGAGAGGTTGTTAATGAGATACGGATGGAGACATAGAGAGGTGGAGGGCGAGAGAGGGTGTGATGGAAAGATGATAATGTAGACAATAGAGATATAATAAGAATTATTACAGAAGGGAGAGAGAGATAGGGATAATGAAGGAGAGGGAGGTAGAGAGGGAAAGGGGATGCAAAGAAGGGAGATACCTAGAAATGGGAGGGGGGGATAAGAGGAGAGATGGAAGAATAAAGAGAGAGAGAGAGAGAGAGAGAGAGGAGTAAGAGGGGATTGA
Organism: Cryptomeria japonica; assembly: GCF_030272615.1. Classification (NCBI taxonomy): domain Eukaryota; kingdom Viridiplantae; phylum Streptophyta; class Pinopsida; order Cupressales; family Cupressaceae; genus Cryptomeria; species Cryptomeria japonica. The sequence continues at coordinate 226,978,489 of NC_081406.1, forward strand.
TGGAGAGGTAGGAATATAGGGAGTGAAAGACCTAGGGAAAGAGGAGATAGAGAGGTGGGGGAGAGAGTGAAGAGAGGGAGAGAGTTCGAAAATAAATAGGGGTAAAGGGGGAGGGAGATAGAAGGGAAGAGGGAGGGAGATAACTAGAGAGGGGATAGATAGATATGTGGGAGAACTAGATGGGAAAAGAAAGAAGATAGACCTAGATAAGAAGAGAGAGGATTGTGATAGATAGAGGGAGATAGAGAGAGGTGAGTAATGAGACATGTATGTAGAGGTAGATAGGTGGAGAGGAAGGGAGGGAGAAATTTAGAGGGGGTGGGATGGAGAGGTGATGAACTAGGCAATAGATATCAAGAATAAGAGAGGAAGAGAGAATACGATAGAGTGGGGGAGGGAGAGAGAGAGGGACAAGGGAAGAAAGGAAGAGAGAGACCTAGAGAGGGGAAGGAGGGATAGGAGACAAGATAGAAGAAAAAAGAGAGGAGTAAGAGGGGATGGATGGAGAGGTAGACATGGAAAAAGTGGGAGACCTAGGAAATGAGGATATAGATAAGTTTGGAGAGAGAGAAGAGAGGGAGAAAGTTCATAAATGGATAGGGGTAAGGGGGGTGGAGAGAAAGGTGGAGAGGGAGAGATATAATTGGAGGGTGGACACTTAGATAGGTGAGAAACCTAGAGGGGGAGAGAGTGATGGGTAATGATATAGGGAGGTAGAGATAGTGAGGTAAATTGGGATGGAGGGAGAGCCCTAGATATGGGGAGAGAGTGGATAGAAGGGAGAGGTAGTGATCAAGAGAATGGAGAGGGGACATAAAAAATAGGGAGTGAGAGAGAAGACTAGAGAGGTAGTGAATCAAGGATAGAAATGGGGATAATGAAGGAATTGAAAAGTAGAGAGGGTGGGATATACCTAGAGGGGGGAGAGAGAAGTGAGAGATACAAGAGAAGGAGAGAGATAGGTCTAGAGTTTGGGGAAGATAAAGAGAGTGAGATACAGAGCTAAAGAATTCTAATAGGAGAATGTTGATTACTTAAATCTGACTTGTTGATTATTGAAACCTGACTAAGTTCAAAATTCTATATGATCCTCTGAAAACTAGAATCTGCATTATAACTCCTATAGAGCTAAACCTACTCTCAAACATCCTGCCAATATATACATGAAATATAACTTAAAGTATAATAAATGTGAATTATACTTAAATTTTATATTTCATGTATATATTCTTCTTCGGGGGTGGGTATAACTTGTGTCCAAATTAGAAAATTTGCCCATTCACAAAACCTTCAATTTAATAATGCAAAACATTTGGTGCTCACCAAATGTGAAATGTGAAATTTTTGAATTTGGCAAGCACCAAATAGGGTGATTGCCATATTTGGTTCTTGCCAAATGGTTTGCATTGGAAAACACCAACCCAAAGGGTTGGCCGACCATTTTAGGCCTGAGACATGTTTTTATCAAAAGATTAAAAAAATTCATATATTTTTGGTCGTGCTCTCCATCAGGTTTGCACATGTTTCAATGCAACTGAAAAAGAACCATAATATCATTAAGCTCTCTCTTAGCTATCCAACTATGTATTTTTTTTTCACATTTTGATTTTGTTAAGGCTTTCATATTTAATTTCTTTTGTTAGTGTGTCCATTTTTGGTCAAAAACCAACATGTGCTATTTTGGGCATAGTTTTTTACACATTCATCGAACTTTGAAGCAAATTACATTTTTAGAAACTAGACTCCATTCTACATATTACCTTGAATTTTTTTTTGATTTTTGATTAGTTTTCATTGATTTTAGGGGGAAGCACATTCAAATTTCTATTTTCCAGGATGTGTCCATTTTGAAAATTAGTTAAAAATCATATACTCATTAAAAAAATTAGCTAAAAAAATTGGCATAAACTACAAGCTATTAGCTAATTTCTCACCGAAGAAATTTTAAAAATTAAAAAAAATAATAACATTTTAGGGGGGGCACAATAGACGCTATGTTATGTTTTTTGCATAAAAACAAGACCACTTTTTGTGGCCCCCTTTTTGAAGCCCTTAATCTCCACCATTTTCAAAATAAATTGGTAGCTTAGAAAGTAGACTTGGATCACTTTGACTCTTCTTCTTGTTGCATCTTCAAATTTGGAGTGTAACTATGTTCAATTTGTCGTTGAACTTTAGAGTTTGTTGATTTCAAAAAAATAGTGGCATATTAAGACCCCCATTTGGTACCACATCTTGGTGCACATACCTAGACACTTGTTGATTCTTCCAAGTTCCCACTTAGAGAAGTCCAAATTTCACTCATTTGTCTGCTTATCATGTCATTACTTATCCTATTAAATAGGCATCCATATTTGGGGCATAAAATACTAAATAACTATGTTCACAACCCACCCTTACTACTACTAGTGAAACCCATCACCTCTTATGAATGTATTACAAGTAGTAGTGTGAATAGATATTACCAAATATTTTTCCAATACATCCTATGATCCTTAGGACACTTTCCAAGGATGTTGGAACTATGTCATTGGATTTGCAAGGTAAATGGAACCTTAATCCTAATAATATTGGTAGTCATCTCTATGTAACAATTACATATTTAGTGAGCCATATAATTTAAACAAATACTTAGAACTCTTATATTTTAAGAAACTATCCTTTTTACAAAACTTGTTGTTTGCATTCATTCATATTTTCCAATCTAATTAAAAATTACCTTTACTTGTGAACCATTATTTGCATGCCCATTAAAAATTATAAAATTACTAGTATTAATATCTATATGCATAGCCATGATCACCTAGACAAATTCTCATCTTATTGGTTGAAAACAAAAAAAACATTAAATTATTCTTTTTCTTTGATAGGAGAACAAAAATAAAAAGGCACAATTTATTTATTAAAAATCCTTTGATTATTGTGAATTTATTAACTAGTGTATCTTAACAAATAAATCAATCGTAATTTTGACATCAATCTAAATAAAACTCATCAAAATTATTGATGTTCACATGGACACATAAAAGTTGGTAAAATTATATGATTGAAAAATTGAGTCTTAAGGTTAAATCTTTTTGCAAAGCCAACATGTATTGACAACACACTAAACACATGTTTACATGACTACAACTAAACCAATAGTTATCATATATTTACATTACTTCCACAATGCACACCACCTTATCACATAATTTCCTTTAAACCAATGATTATCAATTGTTTAAATGATAGTATTTAAACCAAGAGTTACTAACTATTTACATTAATAGGTTTATACTAATGATTGTCATTTGTTTATGTTGCATTCTTTAAATTAATGGTTATACCTTATCTCCTATAAAATATAGCTGAACTATTAAAATTAATTAAGCTATAAACATTTTAGAAAAAAAAATGAGTATAACTTTCTTTCATATCTGTTTCTAATCCAATTTTATGATTCATCATTAGGAAGAAGATAAATTGGTTAAAAAGCATAGAGTAAGTTCCTTAAAGAGAGAGATGATCAATATGGAATACAAGTGTTATGAGGGAAAATCTAAAACCAATGAGACAAGAGCATAGAAAATATTAAAAACTAAGAAATAAACTTTAAAAATATGCAATGCAACACATTTTATAGGAGTCACAATAAAAAACATATTCATATTAACCTAAGAGGAAAATATTACGTGGAAATGAAAGAATGTGTTGTCGCCTTCAAATTTGCAAAAAATGGAAGGGCCCACAATTTGCAATATGTTGTTTACACTCAGAACATACCCCTGCAAAATCTACTTAAGTAACCCAATTTGGACACCAATAATTTGAAGACAATTGACCTTCTTGCAAAACCATATGGGGATCATACTCACATGTCATAACTAAACATGTTTGCCAATTTTTCGACTCCCATGACTGAGTTTGATCAATTTTTGAAGTACTAAGTTGGAGGCTTTTGGTGAAAATATGTTGTTTGCACACTCCCAAGTCTGCAAAGTAGCCCCCTATTTGAATTAATATTTCACAACTAGAATATCAATGACAGGTGGATTGATATTCTGAATTCCCCTAACATTAATTTGCTTCTTGGTCAAATAGGTCTCAGGATTAAGTTTGCTATTTTTCCCAGGCCAAAAGTAAAATCAGTTTAGTTGTTTGCACTGCTTGAAATTGCCAAGAGGGTCAACTTGGGAAGATGATATTTTGACACCTATTGATCATCATGAGAAACCACTTTGTGAGAAGACTCATGCCAATTTCATATGTATGCTTGTTGGTTTTTCGTGGTCATTAGACTTCGTTTGATATTTTTCAAGCTTGAGGTTTTTCATGGTTTGGATTATTCCCAAAACAACATTTGGTCAAAACAGCTCAGGTGGCCATCTTTGACAATGAATATCTCACACCTTAGGATGAGTTTTGGAGAACCATTTTGTTTCCATGAATTCTTGGGTTAGATGTCTGCATTCTTGTCCAAGTTTTAGGGTTTCATGGAGAGATTTGGTTAGTTTTTGAAAGCAAATATTGAGGCTACCCAACTTATTCTGAGTAGAATGCAGAAGATTCAAAATTCAAATTTTGTCAATTATCCATTTTATTGTTGTGTCCAGATTAGACGTGGTTCAATTCTAAAGTAGTTTTGGGGTGAAAGTTACTTCAGGTCAAAAAAATTTAGTCACGTCCACAAAGGGACTCGAGATGCATCTTGCGTCCACAACGGGACTCGAGATGCATCTCGCATCAAGGAATCATAAAGGCTTGAATTTGAGTTCTTAAATGAATTGATTTAAGTAATAATAATTTTAATATTAATAGTCCATGAAGGTGATGATAGGAAAGTTTTGAATCATTTTATTGCAAGGATGATTTAAATGTGTTGGTGAAGTACAAGTAATTCTATAAATCATTTTTAAAATGTGTGCAAAATTTCAAGAGGTAAATGGAACAATTTATTATTGTCTCGAACAGTATACGACCACCCCGCAAGTAGAAATGGGCAATGTGGTGGGACTGATGCGGTTGGGCGAGGGTATACCGCTGTCCCGCTTATCGACCCTGAGGAGGGGTGTGGATGTGCGGTGAATGCAAGAAACATCATCCCATTACAAAACGTATGCAAAATTTTAAGAGGTAAATGAAACTAATTTATATTGTCTCCAATAGTATACCGCCAGCCCACAAGTAGAAATGGGCAATATGGTAGAAGTGATGCAATTGGGCCGATAGACCCTGAGGAGGGGTGCGGGTGTGCGATGAATGCATGAAACGTCATCTCATTGCAAGATATGCACAAAACAGACTTTTTGAAATGGCTTCAGAAACCTTCAAGCAAATGCAATCGACAAGTGCAGAGCCCAAATCCACAACACCTGTAAGCATCGTCCTAGCCACACCATTATGGGTGCTGTCAATTAGGGAATGGATATGCATTTTAAAGTTGAAGTGCAGAGCCCAAATCATAGACGCAGCCTGTGAACTATTTGCGTTATGTCATAGTAAAACGTGGAATCACAAACAGGGTACAGGAAGCACTTACCAGAACGCCTCACAAAGACGCCATCTCATGAATAGAAGATGACACGATGTGCATAAAATAGATTTGTTGAAAACCTTAAGAAACTTTCGAACAAATACAACCAGCAGTTGTAGATGCTCTGGTAAAATGTATGGAAAACGTGGATGCAGAGACATGGCATGTGAAATGTTTCAAAGATATGTTAATCACATACAAGAAACATCAGATTGTTTGGAAAAATACCTACAAAGGGATGTCAACTCATGGAATGCAGTGATTGCTTGATATACAAAATGAATTTGTTGAAAAAGTTTTTGAAAATGCTCAAATCAAATGCAATCGTCAAGATTTAAGACAAGTGTATGAGTAGTGACAGAGCATGTGAACTGTTTGGTAAAATGTCTCAATAAATGTGGTCTCTTAGTATGCCATGGCATTAGGATAGGATATGCGCAAAATATAATCATTCGTACCATTTTCTTCGTGCCATCCCTTGCACACAGAATGGGACCCTTGTCATAGAGTATAAACATGTTTTAAATACAGCAATAAGGGGGATTGTTTGTCCGACATTGAAGTTGAAGATGCTCTGGTAAGATGTATGCAAGGAACGGAGGCAATGCCCTCGAGCTCTTTAAAAAATGTTATTTCAGGGAATGAAGTGATGGCATAATATGCACAAAATAGATTTGTTGAGAAGGTTATAAGTACTTTCGAGAACCTGAGGATATACATGTAAAATGTGGTAGTTTAGACAAGGCGTTTGAACCATGTGATAAAATGTGTATAAATAATTTTGTTGGTTTGTATGATAAGATTTCGTGTGTGACAGAGGACACCATGGTCCAGTTCACTGTGTATGTTTATTTCCTAGTGATGAATCATATGCCTCTGGTTCTGAAGGTGGAACAATTAGAATGTAGGAGACTTTAAACACAAACCACGGTGCAAGTGAATGCCATGATGTAAGTGGACCAAGCAGCAAAAGTGAAAGTGGGTGATGATATGGTGCAGGAGATTGAAGGATTCCAAATCACATTGGAGGGTCATGCCAATGGGAAGATAGAGAGGGGTTGGTTTTTCAAGTTCCTGGGGATTGTTATAATGAAGATTAGGCAGAGCCGAAGAAACTTGGCAAGATTAGTAAAATTAAGAGAAAATCTGAAGAATCTGAACAAGGAATTATTGTGCTAATGACTAAAGGTGGATGCTGAAAGTCAGACATATTGTGCAGATACATTTTCCTACCAAGAATTATTATTTGACGAAAAGTCAAAATTGTTTGCACACTGAAGACCAAGTGTTTATTGTGAAAATCATTATTTATTGTAAATGACTTTTGGGTGGATAGTTGAGTAGCTTTTTGCTAGTAACTAATCAGTTTTTCAGTTTGTAACTAAATAGCCTGAATTTATTGTTGCCCCTTGTTTTATAAAAAGGAAATCAAGACTGTATGTAGGGGCTCTAAACTGGGAGATGAGAGAAAGTTGAATAGGCAGTCATCTATCTTGGAAGTGGATGTATTTCACAAAGGATGAATGTAGAGTTTGGTGCAGTGTCAATAAGTTCACGAGTATTAATGAAAATGTTGTAGAATTGACTCCGAATTGTGTTTTCTGACTTCATATGAATCATTGATATCAAATATATTTCTGATTTTTCATTATAATTATCTTGTAATTGTGTAAATTTATATGTGGGTTCCTCTCAAGGAAAAGATCAAATTCTGTGTAGATTGCAGTGAGTTGGAGGATGCAATCTGGATCAACAAGTATGGTTGTGCAGCAACATAAGGGATTGTATTAATGCTAAGAGGCCCACTAATTAGAAATGATCTACAACTTGAATGTACATTCGTAAACTTACATTTAACTCCACACCCATTGGATTAGGCACTGATCTATGAGGCTCCTCATTCTAGTTCATAAATAATCAATGATTTGAAACCTTTTGTTCCTGCTGTTTCCTTTGTTTTTGTTTAAGTTATTTTAAATCTGAGATCTTCTTGGTGTTTAGAGAAGATAGAAATTGGATTGGGAAGAGTTTGTTTGCATTACCTATATGTGTTGGGATGAAGATGTTTTAAATTATTTATTCTCAGTTGAATTCAATGTAATTCAATGTAATGTGATTATGCTTGAACTTGGTAGATTGTGAGACACCACTTCTCATTTGTCTGAGAATCATCCACATTGCTAGGTCTGAAAACTAGTATCCATCATATGTTTATCATTTAATTAGACTTTTATATAGGTATACCCTACTATGTCTTACTGAGATTGAAGTGTAGAAGGCCTTTAATGCCTTGTTCGTTGGTCTTTCTTGTCCTCAATTTGTTGATAGTGTTGGCCCAATATCCTAAACTCCTAATCTCATGGTTTAGGTAATGGTTTAGGTACATGCTTTAGGTATTGTGTATTTACAAGAAAAAGAACAAATAGATTGGCGACTTTGTTGGGTAGACAAGTTCTAAATTCATTTGGGGAGAGTTTACAAGTTGAGTGATTTGAAATTTTGTTTCAGATACAAAAGAATTGCAGCTCTAGAAGATTTATTGCATTAGTTGTGAAGAGATGATTGAAAGACTCTGCCATAGGAGAAGACCCAGAAGAAAATAAAACTCATTCCTCTTTGGAAGGGGTCTGATAAAGAATGTGAAAGTGTCTTAGATTTGTAATATTTATAGTCAAAAGGAAAGGTTAAAAGTTGCTGCAAATTGTTATATAAGGCATGTATTGTAATTCTTTTTCGCCCTCTACAAATTGTAATACTATGGAAGAATCACAATAGCAACAGTTATGCTCTTAAAAGGGACCATTTTTCTTGAATTATACAAGCCACTTGATTTCAAAAATGTTCATGGTTTTCCTCATCAAGTCCCATTGAGTGTTAAAAGCTATTTGCCTAATTTTAATGGAAGCAAATCAGAATCAACATGTGTAGACATCTATAGGAGGGTATATGCACGAAGTTGTGGTACCAAAAAGGTGCCACACTTCAAAATAAATAAAAAATGCTCATAAGGCACGCGCCTTATGAGCATTTCAAACTTTAAAAAAGCCCATGTCCGCATTTTGGATGCATTCTGCATTCCCAAACCCACGTTTTGGCGATTTGGGGTACCATTTTCTTGCGCTCACCCTTTGTAGAAGCTTGATATTGGGCACTAAGTTCTCCATCTCTCATCAAAATGCCGCCACGCCATCGAAGAGCTCGAAGAGGTATGTATTTTTGTTTTCTTATTGTCATTTTTTTATTAATTTGAAGATTAAACTAGGTTTATTGATTTAAATTTATTTTCATTATCAAGAAATGAGATTAGACAAGAAAATGTTGAAAACACTCAATCACCTCCTCATGAAGACCATATTGAAGAAGAAGCACATCAAGAACCTCCTACAATCCCTAGACATCCCATAGGTACACAAGAAAACCTATTAGGTCAAATAGAAAATAGCCAAAAAGAGCTTGAAGGTTTAATCACAAGGCTAAAAGATCCTACTGGAACAAACTCCCATAGGACAAACCTTGCCATTTCTTTGCAATCTATTATATCTCACATATAATATGTGAGTGGGAAAATAAATTTTTGGTCTAGTAAGAAGGAAGAACAAAAGCAATTTTATGCTAACAAATTATCATATGCGGCAGTGAAGAAAAATAAAATTAATAAATTTGACGTGTGTGCTTTTTTTACGGACCCCCGAACGAATCAACCTTTATACCCTGGATGTAGGAGATTCCCTATTCATTGGTGTAGTCATGAAGGGATTAAGAACAATTTTTGGGATAGGTGGTGGATGGTATTTGATCAACCCCATACAATAATCATGAGGTACCCCAATACTTTTTGAGAAAATTGTACTGTGAGTTTGTCCTTAATGAGATCCCAAACTATTTTGATTTTCTAGATTTCCAAGGTAGAGGTGGGGGTTCCTCACATGATAGAGAGGGTGCACAGCATGACCCAAATCTCCCACCAAGACCCTTGGCCAGACCTATGGTGGAGCATGTTATTATTCCTTCCATTGTGAAGGAAAGTATTGAGGTCAAAACTCTAGACTCCATTAGTTCACTCACTCAGACCCTTATACAGTATGCTAGGTCTCTAGTAGAGGGTGATGCGAGTGATGATGGTGATTCTTCTAGGCATCGAGTTCCAGCTCATTTTTGTCGATCTTGTGGTTCTATTTGCACTTATGATCCTAATAGTTCTGAGAATGCACGTGCACGAGCGGAGTTTGCTACATAGAACATTGTCATGACAGAATCCTTGTTGAACGAAACATTTGGCATTGATACCCAGGTGAATTTCATTACAAGTTCATTTCATTTATTAAATCTTATATGGAAATTTGAGAATATATCTAAATTAGTAAATTATTATGATAAAAAATCAGAGTCAAAGTGTTCTCAATACTAGCAGCATTCCTGCAACACCCTTTTTCACGACTTCGTCGACTCCATAGGTATACAACGAGTGAAGAAATATAATTATTATATGTAGATAGTTGAACCTTATGTGAATGATTTTCTAATTACTCATTTTGGATGTCAAATAGTTTGATGCTAGAGCTTGAACATCAACACCTCGCAGTGTATTTCATCAACAATCTTTCACCTAGGTAAACAATTTATCTTTAATGTTGTTATTAAATAATATAGATAGTTTTGGCGATTAATCAATATACTTTGTTTAATTTTTAGATGTTGACATCAGAGACTCCTCTTGCTGTCCGCGCGTCAATGGAGCGTGGTGTTGCTGCAGCAGTAGCAAGTTCAACTGCTTTAACAGAAGTATGAGACATATTTGTAAATTTAGTAAATTTAGCATTACATTTGTTATCTTAATAATATGTTATTGAAAATTTTAACGACACTTGTATTTATTTTAATTTATATTGTGATCCTTACAGGAGGGGCTTGTCACTCCAGATCATGAGCGTGCACCTATTGTGGATGAACATCATGATTATTTGTATGCGGTAAATGACTATTCTATTATATGTCATTCTAAAATTCAATTTTTGTATATGCTAACATCTTTCTTTTCATTGTATCAGGTGGAGTTACAAAAAAGTCTGGAGAGGAGGTCGAGTAGACGTACTCGAAAGACACTTGCATCATATACATCTCCATCCCCTCGACAGGAAAAGATATCTCATGATCTATTTCCTTCCCCTAGAGGGAAATGAATAGAATAGGGTCCTATGTTGTATGCCTATATGGCAATTTTGAACATATGTTTTGTATTACGAATATGTGACATTCTATGTCCATATGGCTTTTGGCAAGCTCCTATTTGACTTTATTGGATACCATGTTGTATGCCTATATGGCAATTTTGAACATATGTTTTGCATTACGAATATGTGACATTCTATGTCCATATGGCTTTTGGCAAGCCCCTATTTCACTTTATTGGATATCATATTGTATGCCTTTATAGCAATTTTGAACATATGTTTTGTTTTATGAATACGTGAAATTCTATGTCCATATGGCTTTTGGCAAGCCTATTTGTCTATATTGGATATATTTCATAGTTTTAACGGTATACAATGTTGCATGGATTTGTAGATTTTTGGTTAATGCAAATCATTTATCATGGTTATCCATAATTGCAGTACAAATGATTAAATGAATAATTGCACAGAGTTTATTGTTACTTAAGCTTTGAACCTAAATATGTGTTTGTAATCCAAGACACAAGCTTATGGAGATCAACACAAATTCAATAGTTATAGTTGAAATAAGACTATATAAAGGAAACATGGAAAGAACCAAAATTAGACAATGTAAGACAGCATTGTACCAATACCCACTCTAAAAAAATTGCATAGCCCATAAACTTCTATTCATCTAATGCATGCACTTAAGCGATTTTGCTACTAGGGTGTGGCCCGCAACGATCGGGCAAGTTGGAGAGCAAAAAGAAGCCATTCCTAGCATAAACCAAGCCACCTCAACGCGTACAAGTTGACGGTTTGGTGTCGCGACAAGCGGATTGAAACATGGGGCATTGTGCAACTTTTCATTGAACTCATCTGATGCTTTTTATTGCAACCGACAAAGTGTCGCCACGAGCAACTAGATCCAAGTCTATCGAAACTGAGAGAGGCTTTTTTAGAGTGCCATAACATGACCCCGTAGGATTAGACGACTTGTTCTTATGATTAACGGGTGCTGAGAAACGCGATGCCAAATATTGACAACTTTGAGCAACTTGAGTACTTAGGCGATTTCGCTGCTAGGGTGTGGCCCGCAACGATCAAGCGAGTTGGAGAGCAAAAAGAAGGCATTCCTAGCATAAACTCGGCCACCTCGACGCGTACCAGTTGATGGCTCGGTACCTCGACGAGCAGATTGAAAGATGGGGCATTGTGCAACTTTTCATTGAACTCATCTGACACTTTTTTTTGCAACCAAGAAAGCATTGCCACAAGAAACTAGATCTGAGTCTACTGAAACCGAAAGAGGATTTTTAAAGGTGCCATAACACGACCTCATAGGATCATATGGCTCAATCTTATGATTAACGGGCTCCAAGAAACACGATGACGAATATTGACAACTTTGAGCAACTTGAGCACTTGGGCGATTTCGCTACTAGGGTGCGGCCCGCAACGATCAGACAAGTTTGAGAGAAAAATGAATACATTCCTAGTGTAAACCCAGCTACCCCGACGCGTATGAGCTGACGGTTTGGTGCCGCGATGAGCGGATTGAAAGATGGGGCATTGTGCAACTTTTCATTGAACTCATCTGACACTTTTTGTCGCAACCGAGAAAGTGTCGCTACGAGCAACTGGATCTAAGTCTACCAAAACTAAGAGAGGCTTTTTTAGAGTGCCATAACACGACCCCGTAGGATTAGATGACTCATTCTTATGATTAATGGGCGCCAAGAAACGTGATGCCGAATATTGACAACTTTGAGCAACTTGAGCACTTAAGCGATTTCGCTGCTAGGGTGTGGCCCGCAATGATCGAATGAGTTGGAGAGCAAAAAGAAGACTTTCCTAGCGTAAAACCAGCCACTCCAATTTGTACGAGCTGATGGTTCGGTGCCACGACGAGCAGATTGAAAGATGGGGCATTGTGCAACTTTTCATTGAACTCATCTGACGTTTTTTGTTGCAACGGAGAAAGCGTCTCCACAAGCAACTGGATTCGAGTCTACCAAAACTGACAGAGATTATTTTAGAGTGCCATAACACGACCCTGTAGGCTCAGATGACTTGTTCTTATGATTAACCGGCACCGAGAAACACGATGCCGAATATTGACAACTTTGAGCAACTTGAGCACTTAGGCGATTTCACTGCTAGGGTGTGGCTCGCAACAATCGGGCGAGTTGGAGAGCAAAAAGAAGGTATTCCTAGCATAAACTTGGCCACCTCAATGTGTATGAGCTGACGGTTCGATGTTGTGACGAGCGGATTGAAAGATGGGGCATTGTGCAACTTTTCATTGAACTCATCTGACGCGTTTTGTCACAACCGAGAAAGCATCACCACGAGCAACTCGATCCGAGTCTATCAAAACCGAGAGATTCTTTTTTAGAGTGTCATAACATGACCCCGTAGGATCAGACGGATCATTCTTATGATTAACGGGCATCGAGAAACATGATGTCGAATATTGACAACATTAAGTAACTTAAGCACTTAGGCGATTTCGCTGCTAGGGTGTGGCCCGCAACGATCAGGTGAGTTGGAGAGAAAATAGAATGCATTACTAGTGTAAACCAGGCCACATCGACGCGTAAGAGCTAATGGTTTGGTGCCACGATGAGCGGATTGAAAGATGGCGCATTGTGCAACTTTTCATTGAACTCATATGATGCTTTTTCTCACAACCGAGAAAGTGTCACAACGAGCAACTGGATCCAATTCTATCGAAACAGAGAGAGGATTTTTTAGAGTACCATAACATGATCCCGTAGGATTAGATGGCTCGTTCTTATGATTAACGGTCGCCAAGAAATGTGATGCCAAATATTGACAACTTTGAGCAACTTGAGCAGTTAGGCAATTTCACTGCTAGGGTGTGGCCCACAATGATCGGGCGAGTTGGAGAGAAAAAAAGAAGGCATTTATAGCATAAACCTGGCCACTCTGATGTGTATGAGTTGATGGTTCGGTGTCACGATGAGCGAATTGAAAGATAGGGCATTGTGCAACTTTTCATTGAACTCATCTGACGTTTTTTGTTGCAATCGAGAAAGTGTCACCACGAGCAATGGGATCCGAGTCTACCAAAACCGAGAGAGTGTTTTTTAGAGTGCCATAACACGACCCTGTAGGATCAGATGGCTCATTCTTATGATTAACGGGCGTCAAGAAATGCGAAGCTGAATATTGACAACTTTGAGCAACTTGAGCACTTAGGCGTTTTCGTTGCTAGGGTGTGGCCCGCAATGATTGAGCGAGTTGGAGATAAAAAAGAAGGCATTCCATGTGTAGACTCGACCACCTTGACGCGTATGAGCTAACGGTTCGGTGCCGCGACAAGCGGATTGAAAGATGGGGCATTGTGCAACTTTTCATTGAACTCATCTGACGCTTTTTGTCACAACCGAGAAAGTGTCGCCACGAGCAATTGGATACGAGTCTACTGAAACCGAGAGAGGCTTTTTTAGAGTGCCATAACATGACCCCGTATGATCAGATGGCTTTTTGTTATGATTAACAGGCGCCAAGAAACGCGATGTCGAATATTGACAACTTTGAGCAACTTGAGCACTTAGGCGATTTCGTTGCTAGGGTGTGGCCCGCAATGATCGAGTGAGTTGGAGAGAAAAAATAAGGCATTCCTAGCGTAAACCCGACCACCCCAACGCATACGAGCTGACGATTTGGTGTCACGACGACCAGATTGAAAGATGGGGCATTGTGCAACTTTTCATTGAACTCATCTGACGCTTTTTGTCGCAACCAAGAAAGTGTCACCACAAGCAACTGGATCCACATCTACTGAAACCAAGGGAGGTTTTTTTAGAGTTCCATAACACGCCCCGTAGGATCAAATGATTCGCTCTTATGATTAATGGGCACCAAGAAACACGATGCCGAATATTGACAACTTTGAGCAACTTGAGCACTTAGGTGATTTCGCTGCTAGGGTGTGGCCCGCAACGATCGGGCGAGTTGGAGAGAAAAAAGAAGGCATTCCTAGTGTAAACCCAGCCACCTCAATGGGTACGAGCTGACAGTTCAGTGCCGCGACAAGTGGATTGAAAGATGGGGCATTGTGCAACTTTTCATTAAACTCATTTGATGCTTTTTGTCGCAACCGAGAAAGTGTCGCCACGAGCAACTGGATCCACGTCTACCGAAATCAATAGAGGATTTTTTAGAGTGCCCTAACATGACCCTGTAGGATCAGACGACTCATTCTTCTGATTAATGGGCACTGAGAAACGCGATGCCAATTATTGACAACTTTGAGCAACTTGAGTACTTAGGCGATTTCGCTTCTAGGGTGTGGCACGCAAGGATCGAGCGAGTTGGAGAGCAAAAAGAAGGCATTCCTAGCGTAAACCCAACCACACTGACGCGTACGAGCTGACGGTTCGGTGTCGTGATGATCAGATTGAAAGATGGGGCATTGTGCAACTTTTCATTGAACTCATCTGACGCTTTTTGTCGCAACCGAGAAAGCGTCGCCACGAGCAACTAGATCCGAGTCTACCGAAACCGAGATATTATTTTTTATAGTGCCATAACGCGACCCCATAGGATCAGACAGCTCATTCTTCTGATTAACGGGTGCCGAGAAACGCGATGCCGAATATTGACAACTTTGAGCAACTTGAGCACTTAGGCGATTTCGCTGCTAGGGTGTGGCCCGCAAGAATCGGGCGAGTTGGAGAGAAAAAAGAAGGAATTCCTAGCGTAAAACTAGCCACCCCGACATGTACGATTTGACAGTTCGGTGTTGCGACGAGCGGATTGAAAGATGGGGCATTGTGCAACTTTTCATTGAACTCATCTGATGCTTTTTGTTGCAACCGAGAAAGTGTCACCACGAGCAGGTCAATCCGAGTTTATTGAAACCAAGAGAGGCATTTTTAGAGTGCCATAAAACAACCCCATAGGATCAAACGACTCACTCTTATGATTAACGAGCGCCGAGAAACGCGATGCCGAATATTGACAACTTTGAGCAACTTGAGCACTTAGGCAATTTCGCTGCTAGGGTGTGGCTCACAATGATCGAGCGAGTTGGAGAGCAAAAAGAAACAATTCCTAGTGTAAAACCACCCACCTCGATGTGTATGAGATGACAGTTTGGTGTCGCGACGAGCGGATTGAAAGATGGGGCATTGTGCAACTTTTCATTGAACTCATCTGATGCTTTTTGCTGCAACCAAGAAAGTGTCGCCACGAGCAACTAGATCTACGTCTACCGAAACTGAGAGAGGCATTTTTAGAGTTCCATAACACGACCCCATAGGATCAGATGACTCATTCTTATGATTAACGGGTGTCAAGAAATGCGATGCCGAATATTGAAAACTTTGAGCAACTTGAGCACTTAGGTGATTTCGCTGCTAGGGTGTGGCCCGCAACGACTGGGCGAGTTGGAGAGAAAAAAGAAGGCGTTCCTAGCGTAAACCCGACCACCCCAACGCGTACAAGCTGACGGTTCGGTGTCGCGACGAGAAGGTTGAAAAATGGGGCATTTTGCAACTTTTCATTGAACTCATCTGACGCTTTTTGTCGCAACCGAGAAAGTGTCGCAACAAGCAACTGGATCCGAGTCTACCAAAACTGAGAGAGGATTTTTTAGAGTGCCATAACATGACCCTGTAAGATCAAACAAATCTTTGTTATGATTAACGGGCGCTGAGAAACGCGATGCCGAATATTGACAACTTTGAGCAACTTGAGCACTTGGGTGATTTCGTTGCTAGGGTGTGGCCTGCAATGATCGGATGAGTTGGAGAGAAAAATGAAGGCATTCCTAGCATAAACCCAACCACCCTGACGCGTACTAGCTGATGGTTCGGTGTCGCGACAAGCGGATGGAAAGATGAGGCATTGTGCAACTTTTCATTGAACTCATCTGACGCTTTTTGTCGCAACCGAGAAAGTGTCGCCATGAGCAACTGGATCTGAGTCTACCGAAACTGAGAGAGGATTTTTTAGAGTGCCATAATGCAACCTTGTAGGATTAGATGACTCATTCTTATGATTAACAGGCACCGATAAACTTGATGCCAAATATTGAGAACTTTGAGCAACTTGAGCACTTAGGCAATTTCGCTGCTAGGGTGTGGCCCGCAACGATCAGACGAGTTCGAGAGAAAAAAGAAGGCATTCCTAGCATAAACCTAGCCACCCCAATGCGTACGAGCTAACAGTTTGGTGCCACGACGAGCAGATTGAAAGATTGGGCATTGTGCAACTTTTCATTGAACTCATCTGACGCTTTTTGTCGCAATCGAGAAAGTGTCGCCACGAGCAACTGGATCTGATTCTACCAAAACCGAGAGAGGATTTTTTAGAGTGCCATAACATGACCCCGTAGGATCAAATGACTTATTCTTGTGATTAACGGGCGCTGAGAAACGCGATGCCAAATATTGACAACTTTGAGCAACTTGAGCACTTAGGTGATTTTGTTGCTAGGGTGTGGCCCGCAATGATCAGACGAGTTGGAGAGAAAAAAGAAGGAATTCCTAGCGTAAACCTAGCCACCCCGACACGTACGAGTTGACGGTTCAGTGCCACGATGAGCGAACTGAAAGATGGGGCATTATGCAACTTTTCATTGAACCCATTTGACGCTTTTTGTCGCAATCGAGAAAGCGTCGCCATGAGCAATTGGATCCAAGTCTACCTAAATCGAGAGAGGATTTTTAGAGTGCCATAACACGATCCCATAGGATTAGATGAATCATTCTTACATATCACTAACATCAAGAAAAATGATGCCGAATTTTGACAATTTTTTACACTTTGAATGATTAACAACAAATGAGCAATTTTTACATCTTTTGCCATATTAGCCTAAAACTTCACAAAATGATCCCATGTGATCTCTAATGGTCCAAAATGAAATTATTTACATAAAATCACATAAACAAGACAAAAACACAATTTTTTATATTACAATGCCTCAAGTAGTCAAAAATACAAGTCATGTACATATATCCAATAAGATTTATATTACAATTTTTTACATTTACATTTAATCCAATGAACCATCTGGATTTTCTCTGCTCTTTATCTTGTCTAGTATGGCCTCATGTTCAGACTCACGAACCTTCAATGGGTTCTTGTTTAGTGGTCTACCCCTATATCAGATCAAATGAACATTTGAAGCTACAACAAGGTTATAATAATGAAGAATCTTCCTATGTGTCTCGAAGTCCTCAAACAACCACAAGTTAGACTTATTCACTAGGTACCTTCTAAGCCATGTACCAGTAACAACTACTAATCATGTGGGGTACTCAATATTTTCTCCATCTACCATAGGCCATCCAATTTCATTTTTGTGTCCACACAACGACATAGGTAATAATTTGTTCCTTCTTCATAGTCTTCAATTGTAATAATTGCATAAACATGCCCTACAATGATAAAGTGAGAAGAATTTAGCAAACAACTAAGGTAAAATATTAAAGTACAAAAAATTGCATGTGGATAATTTATCTGGTTGGACTAAATCTGACACATGGTCAAAGTCAACTGATGCTTCCATCTGTGTTAGTTGTAGTGCACTCGGAGGTCGATATGTATCAAGTGGGATTAGAGGCCTCATACACCATTCGTCCACCCACTCCTTTGACTCACACTCATTAAAGGCACCATATCTACATGAAGAACAATAACATGTCATCCATTGCGTATGGATGGTCCATGAACCTACATTAGAGCTTTTGAAAGAGTGTAGCTCACTCGATCATGTCAATGTACAACAATCTTCTAATTTTGCAATGTTAGTATCATCTACCAACCAAAAAAATATGTGAATTGAATACTTACCTTGATTACTTGGACCAATTGTACCATTGCACCACTGAACAATTGATTTTTCATCTTTCAAGTTTGCATTCCCTTTGTACTTTAACTCTTCTCGTGCTAAAGCTCTTTTAATACATGCTCCTGCACCATCATGCTCCCCTTTTCCATTCCCAGCCTCAGAGAAATTCCACATATGTTGAATAGCAGTCAACTTATGCATCCTACTCAACCAATAGAGCATCCGAGAGTTCTTAAATTGCAATGCACAATTATCTGACCATATGATATGTTGACGGAATGATATGCCTCGACTAGCCAAATCATTGTAGAATATCTGAAAACAACCTTGCACAAACTCTGTAGAGTGTGAGCGATCATCACTGATGTAAAAATGGTACTCCCTCAATATCTTCCTATCCTCTTCCATACTATCATGTACATGAATGAATGCTATATGCACAAATATAGCAACTTGTTTAGAGTTGTAATATTGTGATTCCACCTTGTTCTCGGTTGTAGTGTGTCATTCTCTACAAAGTCAACAATTGAAATGATTGTATGAAGTGGAAATGTGTCCTTGCATAACTTAAATGTGAGTCCAACCAACGAGCTCGATGGTTATGCCTTGCATACTCATACACTATATTCTCATGAAAGATGCCCATAAACTTATACATTGGAATCTTCTCACTAACCAATTCACACCTTTTTGCTTCTTTTCCATCTTTTAGCATGTAGGCCACTGCCTTATATTTTCCAAATTCTACTAATTCATTACCAATTTCTTGTCCAATATCCATATGTTGACAAATTTGTAAATGTCACAATCCACCACAACCAACACATTAGCCATCCAAGCAACACTTATTGTAATATACTTGACCATCTACTCTTTCACATAAGATGCTAGATATGAATTCCCTTGAAGATATCGGTGGACCATTTATGTTGCATTCCTGCAAAACATTGTTAGCATGCAAATCTATACATATGTGTTGATAAACATCATAATGGTTAGAAAATTCAATATGTACTCTACAACAACAAGTTGTGTGTGTGTGATTTATTTTGACATAAAAAGGCTTTACCATTTCAAAGAATATTTGACTAATTTTAATTTGAGGATACATACATTGAAACTTGGCAAAAAATTATGTTTGAGTCATATCCAAAAAATGTTTTGGATGTGGATCATGGATTTTACTACCAATCCTCCTTCTTACAATATCTCTTTGATTTGGAGAGACCCTTGTGTTATTCTTCCAAAAATATTCAATTAGGGATCTCAAGCCTTCAACAATTGCTTTATCTTTCTGTGGTAATCTACCGGAAAATGCCCATAACTCATTGTTATATGGATCCTCCGCTCTTTGTCACCTTCCCATAGCTCTCATTAGAGTTTGTCTACTTATCTTCAATTGTTTACTTGTCTTTCTAAGGAGGAGAGATTTCTTAGTTTGAGTGCTTACAATTGTTGATGTAATGACATGTCATGTGGCATTACTATCTTTTGTGTGTGAGTTAGAACCAACAGTATCATATGCATTCATCAGATTCTTCACAATAGATTTGTCACTTGATTCAATCGATGTTCTTAGCCCAAGAATATTCATTATGGGCCTAAATTTCAGATTTCTCATCATTTCAACAAATAGTTGACATCTTCTTGTCTCATTTAAAGGCTCAAAAATATTTTCCATATCCGGTTAGCATGTCTTTGACAAGTACACTTCAGAATCTTGTCAACCATTGGTCTCAAAACATTAGCATCAATATCAATCAAATACTTAGGCTTTCTATGCAAAACTCTAGGAGGTGTTCTCAAACTTTGAGTTACCTCAAGATTAGGAATGTCAACAACAATAGGGATAGGTGGCATACCTTCAACCGGAGATGAAAATGATGACATACCTTGAAATTGAGGTGTACAAGATGGTGTAGCTCCAATACTTAATGTCAGTCGTGAAGTACTTGCAATGTCAAATGTCATAGAGGGAGTGCATTCAATATGAGATGTTGTAGACAGCAATGGTGTGCCAATAAGAGATAGTGTGACTTCAACTTGAGATGTAAGAGATGGGGTGCCTTGAACTTGAATTGTGGTAGACATGCTCTCAACCTTAGGATTCAATTGTCTCATTGCACGAAGGTTTTGCATCCATTGCCTTTGTTTGGCCAATTTTGTCTCTCTCTTAGATTGGATGGATATTTCATGTTCCTCTTCAATTGGAACCTCTTAAATTGACACCTCTTCTTCTATGGTATTCAATTTCCTTTCTTCACGAAGTTGCTTCATTCCTTCTCTTTTTTTGCATTCTTAGCTTCACGCTCTTCCAGTGTTACATTTTTTGGTCATTTCCTTGGCATGATGATAATTTCTACATGTACATGCACATAAAAGAGAATAAAGTTAATTCATAAAAATATTTCAAGAGGCGTAAGGGGTAGTCCTAATGGATCTATGACTGTCCTAATTATGTTAGGTCAGTCCTAATGCATTTATGACTGTCCTCATTATGCATATGTTAAAATGGATATATGAAATTGAAATTATTTCATGTATTCCTTTTTTAAATTATTTCATAAGATCTTAAAAAGGATGTATGAAATTGCAAGTTTTGTTTTAAACCACTAAACAAATAATTTTCTTATGCAACTTCCTTCAAATGCATTGTTAAATCTAATGTAAATCTAATAGGATTATAATTGTAGTCACATAAATCCGTCCACTTAATTAAATGAATACTTAGTATTTATTTGATTATTTAACCATCAATTAATAATCAATTAAATTAATATATTTAATTAATTCATCTTAACCCTCTTCTCCTATTAATTAAATAAATTATTCAATTTATTTGATTTAATTCACTTAACCAAATTCAGACCATTAATTAAATAAATAAATCATATTTATTTAATTAAATCTTCTCTCACATTTAAATTAATTAATATTTATTTAAATTCCCCTAAAATCCCACCTCTCACATTTAAATAAATTAACATTTATTTAAATCACCTTTATCCTCCACCCACTTGCATTTTCCTACAAAAGCAAGTTGCACAACTATTTTAAATAAATTATTTATTTAAAATCCTATTTATCCTCACCCACTTGAAACCTTTAATGGTTTCCCTTAAAGTCTTCAAACTTGATGGCTTTAAAGTCTTCAAACTTGATGGCTTCAAAGTCTTCTATAGTCTTCTTAAGCCTTTAATGGTTTCCCTTAAAGTCTTCAAACTTGATGGCTTTAAAGTCTTCAAACTTGATGGCTTCCTTCTATAGTCTTCTTAAGCCTTTAATGGTTTCCCTTAAAGTCTTCAAACTCAATGGCTTCCCTTAAAGTCTTCTTAAGACTTTAGTGGTTTTCCTTAAAGTCTTCAAGCCTTTAATGGTTTCCCTCAAAGTCTTCAAGCATTTTAATGCTTTATCTTCCTTTTTCTCATTTAAATAAATTAATATTTATTTGAATATTTATCCAAATGCAAATTACACCATTTAATTGAAATAAATGATTTTATTTTAATTGAAAATACCAAAATTTCTCCCACTTGCATTTTCCTACAAAATCCACTTGCATGCCTAAACCCCTTCTAGATTCTTCTAAACCTTTCCTAATTAACCTAATCCATCCCCTAAATATTGTCACATTCCTAAGCAAATTGGAGTCGCTTCTCAAAGACTCCAAAGTCTTTGAAAAGCAATTAAAGTTTTGTATGTTCAACAAATTAACCTCTAAAGTCTTCCAAACCACTTATGGCTCTTACATGACCATTAATGGTTAATTCCACTTGCACCCATGGTTAAGGACTTTGACCCCTAACTTAACCCTCATGTAACCCATGTGTCTCTTCAAAGCATTTATTTCTTTGACTAGGGTAACCATCTTGTCCCCTCAAGCATTTAATGCTCCTTATCTCTCCTCTCAAGCCTCCTCATGGTGACACTTGTCAACATGGGATTGGGTTGAAAGTCTCACATGGATTGAATATCTTTCAATCCTAACCCTTGTTAAGATTACTCAATCTTAACCTTTCATTTCCCCATTTCTTCTATAAATAGAACCCTTCTCCTCAAGCAAAAGAGAAGCATTAGAGTATTGTTGTTATACTGGCATTAGCATAGAGCTTTTTCATAGCATCACTATCTACACTTGCATAGCATTTGCTTATCATATTCAACCATCTTGAATCTCCATATGGCATCCATGGCTAGTGCTAAAAGCTGAGAGCTACACTCATTTGGGACTTGGAGAGGAGAGGAACAAGGGAGGAGCAACTATGAGCATCTTGATTAGCTATTTTATTCTATGTTTATATGCTTTCTATTTCATGCTTAATATCTCTCTTGATATGTCTGTTTAGGATAATCTTTTGTTGCTAACACTAACGTTTGTTTCTTGTGCTCTTGTGTGTGTTGTCATCAAACAAATTTTCTAATCCTTTTTGCAGAGCATCAATAATCAATTTTGACTCACACTTTTATTCTAACATTTAAATAAAATAACACTTAATAAGTATTTGAATTCTAAAAACAAGAAAATATTACCTCAATTATTTAAATTTGATAAAAAAAACTATGCTCTTCCTCTTCGACGTTGCCAAATGAAAAAAAAGGTGGTGGAGAGTTCATGGAATGTATAAAATAACCTTGCATAAAATGTCAACACCCTTGCAAAAAGCATTTTTTTGTCTGATCATGCACAGAAAGAAGACAAAATGAGAGAATGTGGGCTTGGATCACGGGTCAAGGGTCCCATATAACCGTTTTTTAGTGCAGCTCATTTGGCTAGCACCAAATATGGCTGCGCTAGCCAAATGACTTCCATTGAAATTTTTTAAACTTTGAAAAATTTCTACTCTATACCCTATAGTTTGATAGCCACAACCATAAAAATTAAACCATTTCAAACCTATAACAAATACCCTAGATCGTATGACCAAATATGCTAAATCCTTGACCCTATACAATAACCATAGACTCTATAACCCAATATGCTAAACCATATGAGGTCGTTATAGGTCCTATGGTGTCGTAAGTTGTCATATGGTGTCCTATGGGGTCATAGGACACTATATGACCCCTTCGGTGTCGTTAGGGATCCTATTGTGTCTTAATAGGTCATATGGTGTGTTATGACCCCTTAAGACACCTAATGACTGCTTAGGACACCATACGACCCATAATGACACCATATGTTGTCCTAAGGGGTCATAGAACACCATATGACACCTTAGGACACAATGTGAACCCTAACAACATGTAAGGGGTTATATGGTATCCTAAGGGGTCATAGGACACTATATGACCCATTAGGACACCATATGACCCCTTAGAACACCATACGACCCATAATGACACCATATGGTGTCCTAAGGGGTCATAGAACACCATATGACACCTTAGGACACAATGTGAACCCTACCAACACGTAAGGGGTTATATGGTATCCTAAGGGGTCATATGACACCATATGACCCATAACGACACTATATGGTGTTCTAAGGGGTCACATGGTGTCCTAAGGGGTCATATTGTGTCCTATGACCCCTTAGGACACAATATGGTGTCATTGTGGGTTGTATGGTGTCGTAAGGGGTCATATGGTGTCCTATGACCCCTTAGGACACAATATGGTGTCGTTATGGGTTGTATGTGTTGGATTTTTTGATGATTATGTTGTGATTGTCATTGATGGACACACACTTGCATTGAGATCATTTTTGTATGTATGAGTTATGCTCAACCGGCAATTGTTCCAACCGGTATGATGCATCATAGTCCTTAGACTATTGGTGTTTTGGAGAAAGTGACTACCGATCTGAAGCGGTATGTTGACCCCAAGTGGTTCGAGGATCTCAAGCGCTACGAAGGATCAAAGCGGCGGAACACATATTTCCCAGTCTTCATTTTGTCAAACTGGCAACCGGCATTTTGCTTGAACCGGTATTTTGTATGAACCAGTAATACTCTGTGATGAGTTACCAACCGGCATTTTGTGATGAGTTACCATCCACCGATTATTTGACGGTGTCGACACTTTAATGGTGCTTTTTGTGTCGTGTTACCAGATATGCCTAGATGCATTGAACCTAGGAAATTGTATTGTAATCCTATTGGACCGACATGAAATCAAATTCCTTTATAAGGACATCATGTCTAGGGTTTTAGGTTGTTGCTGTTGTTGTTGTTGCGGTTGATGTTTTTGCTAGGGTTTAAGGTGGTTGAGGAGTCAAAGAGAGTATGAATGTGTAGAAGACTGAAGTAATGCTATAATGCATTAGGAACGAGCTATCAAGGATCTAACCAAGCAATCTGTGCTATTTGCTAGATCACTCACTTGTTGATTACTCACATCTTCGACAAGTCTGTAGCCCTTAACCGGGTAGGCCCAAAATCCTTTTGTAAATCCTCTAATAAGGTGGTTCACATCTGTGGATCTAAAATCCTCTAGCAAGGTAGTCTTTAATCGGACTTATCTCCTACCAGAGATTGAGATTCTTAACAGGATCTGTTCTGGTAAAGAACATTGTAAGACCTTAACCGGTTTGACCTTAACCGGTCTGGTTCCTATTCTACAGATAGTTACTTGTGAGTTCCATCTCACCGTGGTTTTTCCCATTTGGGTTTCCACGTCAAAATCTCTTGTGTTATGGTGTTTGTGCTTCTGTGGGTGAATGCATTATTTGCTATTTGGTTTGCATGTGTACTAACTGGTTTGTCTGCTAAACTATTTTACCGGTTTACTGTTAGTCTTGCAAAGTGTTTAAGCGCAAAGATTTTTGGCATACTAATTCACCCCCCCTCTTAGTATTCATTAGTATGGTGTCCTAAGGGGTCATATGGTGTCATATGGGGTCATAGGACACCATATGACCCCTTAGGTGTCGTTAAAGATCATATTGTGTCTTAATGGGTCATATGGTGTGTAATGACCCCTTAAGACACCATATGACCCCTTAGGACACCATACAACCCATAATAACACCATATGGTGTCCTAAGGCATCATATAGTGTCCTAAGGGGTCATAGGACACCATATGACCTCTTAGAACACAATGTGAACTCTAATGACACGTAAGGGGTTATATGGTATCCTAAGGGGTCATAGGACACCATATGACCCGTTAGGACACCATATGACCCATAACGACACTATATGGTGTTCTAAGGGGTCACATGGTGTCCTAAGGGGTCATCTAGTGTCCTATGACCCCTTAAGACACCATATGACCCCTTATAACACAATATGGTGTCGTTATGGGTCGTATGGTGTCCTAAGGGGTCATATGGTGTCCTATGGGGTCATAGGACAACATATGACCTCTTAGGTATCATTAGGGATCATATTGTGTCTTAACAAGTCATATGGTATGTTATGACCCCTTAAGACACAATATGACCTCTTAGGACACCTTATGTTGTGATTATGGGTCATATGGTGTCCTAAGGGATCATAAGACATCTAGTGACCACTTAGGACACCATAGGACCCATAATGACACCATATGATGTCCTAAGGGGTCATATAGTGTCCTAAGGGGTCATAGAACACCATATGACCCCTTCAGACACAATGTGAACCCTAACGACATGTAAGGGGTTATATGGTATCCTAATGGGTCATAGGACACTATATGACCCATTAGGACACCATATGACCCCTTAGGACACCATATGACCCATAACGACACTATATGGTGTTCTAAGGGGTCACATGGTATCCTAAGGGGTCATATTGTATCTTATGACCCTTTAGGACACCATATGTCACCTTAGGACACAATATGGTGTCGTTATTGGTTGTATGGTGTCGTAAGGGGTCATATGGTGTCCTATGACCCCTTAGGACACAATATGGTGTTGTTATGGGTCTTATTGTGTCCTAAGGGGTCATATGGTGTCCTATGGGGTCATAGGACACCATACGACCCCTTAGGACACCATACAACCCATAATGACACCATATGGTGTCCTAAGGGGTCATATAGTGTCCTAAGGGGTCATATGGTGTCCTATGGGGTCATAGGACACCATACGACCCCTTAGGACACCATACAACCCATAATGACACCATATGGTGTCCTAAGGGGTCATATAGTGTCCTAAGGGGTCATAGGACACTATATGATCCCTTAGGACACAATGTGAACCCTAACAACATGAAAGGGGTTATATGGTGTCCTAAGGGGTCATATGACACTATATGACCCGTTAGGACACCATATGACCCCTTAGGACACCATATGACCCATAACGACACTATATGGTTTTCTAAGGGGACACATGGTGTCCTATGCAGTCATATTGTGTCCTATGACCCATTAGGACACCATATATACCCTTAGGACACAATATGTTGTCGTTCTGGGTTGTATGGTGTCGTAAGGGATCGTATGGTGTTCTATGACCCCTTAGGACACCATATGACCCCTTAGGAGACAATATGGTGTCGTTATGGGTTGTATGGTGTCCTAAGGGGTCATATGGTATCCTATGGGGTCATATGACACCATATGACCCCTTAGGTGATGTTAGGGATCATATTGTGTCTTAACGGGTCATATGGTGTGTTATGACCCCTTAAGACACCATATGACCCCTTAGGACACCATACGACCCATGATGACACCATATGGTGTCTAAAGGGGCCATAAGATACTATATGATCCCTTAGGACACAATATGAACCTTAACAACATGTAAGGTGTTATATGGTGTCCTAAGGGGTCATATGACACTATATGACTCGTTAGGACACCATATGACCCCTTAGGACACCATATGACCCATAACAACACTATATGGTGTTCTAAGGGGTCACATGGTGTCCTAAGGGGTCATCTGGTGTCCTATGACCCCTGAGGACACCATATGACCCCTTAGGACACAATATGGGGTTGTTAAGGGTCATAGTATCATCAGGGGTCATATTGTGTCCTATGACCCCTTAAGACACCATATGACCCCTTAGAACACAATATGGTTTTTTTATGGGTTGTATGGTGTCCTAAGGGGTCATATGGTGTCCTATGAACCCTTAGGACACCATATGACCCCTTAGGTATCGTTAGGGATCATATTGTGTCTTAACGGGTCATATGGTGTGTTATGACCCCTTAAGACACAATATGACCCCTTAGGACACCTTATGTTGTCATTATGGGTCATATGGTGTCCTAAGGGGTCATATGGTGTCCTATGAGATCATTAGACACCTAATGACCGCTTAGGATACCATACGACCCATAATGACACCATATGGTGTCCTAAGGGGTCATATAGTGTCCTAATGGGTCATAGGACACCATATGATCCCTTAGGACACAATGTGAACCCTAACAACATGTAAGGGGTTATATGGTATCCTAAGGGGTCATAGGACACTATATGACCTGTTAGGACACCATATGACCCCTTAGGACACCATATGACCCCTTAGGACACAATATGGTGTCCTTATGGGTTGTATGGTGTCGTAAGGGGTCATATGGTCTCCTATGACTGCTTAGGACACCATATGACCCCTTCGGACACAATATGGTTTTGTTATGGGTTGTATGGTGTCCTAAGGGGTCATATGGTGTCCTATGGGTCATAGGACACCATATGACCCATTAGGTGTCGTTAGGCATCATATTGTGTCTTAACAGGTCATATGGTGTGTTATGACCCCTTAAGACACCATATGATCCCTTAGGACACCTTATGTTGTCATTATGGGTAGTATGGTGTCCTAAGTGGTCATATGGTGTCCTAAGGGATCATCGCATACCATAAGACCATACTGACCCCATATGGTGTACTTGGGGGTCATATGGTGTCCTAAGGGGTCACAGGACACCATACGAACCATACTGACACCATATGGTGTACTAAGGGGTCATAGGACACCATATAACCCCTTAGGACACTATGACCCCTAACGACACCTAAGGGGTTATATGGTGTCCTATGACCCATTAAGACACCATATGGTGTCATTATGGGTTGTATGGTGTCCTAAGGGGTCATAGGACACCATATAACCCCTTAGGACACTATGACCCCTAACGACACCTAAGGGGTTATATGGTGTCCTATGACCCATTAAGACACCATATGGTGTCGTTATGGGTTGTATGGTGTCCTAAGGGGTCATATGGTGTCCTATGACCACTTAGGACAACATATGGTGTCGTTACGGGTCCTATGGTAACCTAAGAGGTCATATGGTGTCCTATGACCCCTAAGGACACCATATGACCCCTTAGGTATTGTTAGGGGTTATATGGTGTGCTATGACCCCTTAGGACCTAGAGAGAGGAGGGAGTGCGGAAGAAACTGAGGAAAAGAGGTGAGAGAGGGAATTAGATGGGTGTAAGGATGGAGAGGGAGATAGCTCAAGGGAGAGGAGAATAAGGGAATTGTGAGAGCTAGAGAGGGGAGGGACAAAGAAGAGTATGTATCTATAAGAATGAAGAGCCCGAGAAGAGGTAAGGGGAGAGAGAGAATATTAGATCTAGTTCATAGAGAGAGATGGAACTATGAGGGAAGGGAGATAAAGAAGGGAGAGGTGAGATGGGGGTTTCTATGTACACATTTGGTGCTCTCCCTATTTGGCACGCGCCAAATGTGGAATATGGACGATATTTCATGCGCGCCAAATGGGAAAATCCATTCATCACATTTGGCGCACGCCAAATAGGGCGAGCACCATATTTGGCGCGTGCCAAATGGCCCGCTTTGGGGAAAACCAAACCTATGGGTTGGATTTTCCTTGGGCATCCAAACCAAAGGTTTAGATGACCATTTCAGGCTAGAGACGTGTTTTTATCAGAACATTGAAAATTTTGACATATTTTTGGTCGTGCTCTCCGTCAGATTTGCACGTGTTTCAATGAAGTTAAAAAAAATACTATGGTAAACTTGAGCTCCCTCTTAGCTATCCAACAATGTAATTTATTTCAAAATTTGATTTCGTTGTCTTTCATCTATAATTTCTTTTGTCAGTGTGTCCCTTTTTTGTCAAAAACCAACATGCACTATTTTGGGTATACATTTTTACACGTTCATCAAATTTTGAAAAAACTTACATTTTTAAAAACTAGACTCCATTCTAAACAATTAAAAAAAAAGTTTTGATTTTTTATTAGTTTTCAATGATTTTAGGGGGGACCACGCGCAAATTTCTGTTTTTCAGAATGTGTCCACTTCGAAAATTAGTAAAAAATCATATACTCATTAAAAAATTAGCTGAAAAATCTGGCATAAACTACAAGGTGTTAGCTAATTTCTCACCAAAGCGATTTTAAAAATTCAAAAAAAAAGTTAACATTCTAGGGGGGCCACAACAGACGCTATATTATGTTTTTTGTAGAAAAATAGGACCACTTTTTGTGGCCCCCCTTTTGAAGCCCTTAATCTCCACCATTTTCAAAACAAATTAGTAGTTTAGGAAGTAGACTTGAAGCACTCCGATTCTTGTTCTTGTTGCATCTTCAAATTTGGAGTGTAATTAGGTTCAATTTGTCGTTGAAGTTTAGACTTTGCCGATTTCAGAAAAAAAGTAGCATCTTAAGACCCCCTTTGGTACCACAACTTGGTGCACATACCTAGGAGTTCATTGATTTAATAGTTGACTGTCATGTTCATGAAGAGGATGTTGATTTAAAACATTGGTTTTCCAACCTGGCCATGCATTGCATAGCTCATGGAATGAACCTGTGATTACTTTTATGCATCAATTTGATGAGAAAACTAAAGAGAATTTGCACATTCAAGAAGAGAATCTAAATTGTATAAAGAAATTAGAATGTTGCATATCCCCTTTAGATCCATTCTTTGGTATGGTGAGTCATAAAGGAAAATTTGTAAGAGATTTGTTTGAAAGAACATTGAATACTTATATGCAAATGCCCGTTAATGCGAGGCCTGATGAATCTATGTGTGTTGAGTTGTTAATGAGGATAAATGAACCTAATTCAATCTATTGGCCTCAATTTTCAAGGCCGACTACTCTTGATCAGGTATGTGAATTGGTTGGTGTCATAGAGAGGATCAAGTATGAAAATTCCAACAATGCTAAACTTCATAATGCAAATAATTGTAATATCATTAATAGATGTGAGGAGAATAATGACACAATGCAACTAGTATGAGAACAATGTGCAAATGAAAGTTGCAGCTATAGTGTTTTAGGTGCAAATGAAGATGAGTTTGTGGAAGGACAACTCATGCCTTTGAAGAGGGATAGAAATGATGAGGATTCTGTTGATAATATGCCACATAAAAATCTCCCCTACTTTGTTGATAAGAAAGAAGAATGCATCAACAATAAAGTAAGTGAAGAGGTATGTATATTTGAAAATCATGTTTAGATTTGTTTAACTCAAACCATGTTGATGCAAACAATACATCTAATTTGTCATTTTTGAATGATTCTGAGTCTGGAGGTGATGTGGAAGCTAATGAATATAGAGAATCCATCAGTCATGGGGTGAGTGAAGAAACATGTAGTGAACAAATTTCAAAATTGTTGACTATTGAATATCAGAGATATATACATGAGAATGGTTCTAAAATCCCATGCCCAACACACATTTGTATTGATAATGATGGTAATTTTTGTTAATTCTTGTAACGTCGGTCGTACTATTTCCAATGCATGAATTGATTACATGCTAACATATTCACGTTAACAATAAACAATGAATAAATATCGAATGAGGGTGGTTGCCACCGGTCACACCCCTTCTTGTCATCGGGTTGGGTTAAATGATTTATCATAAATCACGATCAGTCAAGCAAATAATATGTTTGTTAACGTGCGGTGATATGATGAGTGGTACATAGGAAGAGATGTGTCTTCCCACATGGGGAGACATGTCTCTTCTCTATGTACCTTCTCATTCATATATATAACATGCATACAATGGGAGGAGGACAATACTAAAATTGATAAGTGTTGTGCTTCCGTTCCATTCACACTACTGCAGTTTGAAGTAAATTTCAGACTATATCTTCATCTGTTCAAGCCTCTTGATCACATAATTTAAATAAACTTAACATGGTATCAGAGTTAAGTTAAGGAAGATCAAATTAAATTCTGTAATGATCATATAGACCTTCACCTGACTCTTACGCTCTTAAGATAATTGTGGATTCAGTGAGAGACCCCATTGTGCCAGTTACTTCTAAATATGAGATGACTTTTCAGATGTTCAAAGCCCTAGCTGACATTTATGAAATCAACAACACTAGCAAGGCTCTCACCTTGAAGAATCAACTACACCATATAAAGATGAATAAAGGAGAGAAAATTGCATCCTATTTCTTGAGAATCACTGAGCTTAGGGATCAACTATCCACTATTTGACATCTAATAGACAACAAAGTACTTTCTATGATGGCCCTAAATGGACTTCCTACCTCGTGGGAATCGTTCATTCAAGGAATCAGTTCTCATTCTAAATTTCCTAAGTTTGATAGATTGAAAATCGATTGTATTCAAGAGGAATCACATCTTGTCACAAGAGGAATAAAACAAAACAATGGTAATGAGGACATTCAAGTTCTAAGTTCTCTAATTCCCACAAGAAAGGAAAGAAGAAGAACTCTAAGAGAAAGAGGGACAATGACTCAAATGGAAAGGGGCCTTCAAAGAAGAAGAGAGACTTTTTCTGAAGTACAATGTTTCAGATGTGACCAATATGAACACTATGCAATGAAGTTCCCAGAAAGGATCAAGCAACAGGCTTCAATGGTATAAGTTAAGAAAGGGAGTGATTCTGAGAGATTAGTCTTCTACTCATCCCTCTCTAGTCAAGTCACCTCCAGTTGCAACACATGGGTGATTGACAACGGAGCATCTCAACACATCACTGGATTTCGTGAGCACCTAGATACACTTGTGGAAAATTCAAATGAAGAAGTGACAATTGGTGATGACTCAAATTATCCAGTTATGGGAATAGGAACCTGCAATATCAACCTAAAGTCAGGCATATCCCTATAGCTGACTGGAGTTCTATTTGTACCTGGTATAAAGAGAAACCTTGTCTCAGTTTCTGAACTTGAAGATAAGGGTTATAGATTAACCTTTATGGAAGGAAAGGTACTTGCTTGGCCAAAGAAATCCACCATCAAGAAAGCCCACACCATTGGAGCAAGACAAGGGAGCCTCTACAGACTTTGCACCACTCCACCTAAAGCCTTGATTCATGAGACTCCAGATTTGAATGAACTTTGGCACAGGAGATTAGGGCACCTTCAATTTCATGCCCTACCTAAGATAGAGAAGATGACGATTGGCTTACCCAAGCTAAGTCACAGTTCTGAAGGAGCATTCAAGGGGCGTGCCTTGGGAAATAATACTAAAGGGTCTTTCAATTCTAGCAACAGTAAATCCAAAAATGTATTAGAATTAGTTCATTTTGATTTATGTGGACCCATGTCTTTACCCTCCTTAGGAGGATTTTATATTATGTAATATTTATAGATGATTATTCTAGGAAAAACTGGATATATTTTCTAAGGTACAAAGAGTCTGAATAAATCCTTTCTAAATTTAAGGAATTCAAAGCTCTTGCAGAAAACATGATAGGTAAGAAAATCATAACCTTGAGAACAGACAATGGGGGGAATACATTTCTGATATGTTTAAAGATTATTGTATAAATGCTGGGATTAAGAGGGAGTTAACTATACCTTATAACCCACAACAAAATGGGGTAGTTGAAAGAAAGAATAGGACTATAGTAGAAGCTGCTAGGGCTATGTTGTTTGACCAAAATATAGAAACCTCATTTTAGGCTGAAGCATCTAGGATAGTTGTGTACATCCAAAATAGATGTCCTCATTCTCTTCTTGATAATAAAACCCCTGAAGAAGCCTTTACTGGTAACAAACCTGACATAAGTCATCTCCGAATCTTTGGGTGTCCAGTCTATATTCATGTTCCGAAAGAAAAGAGATCAAAATTAGAACCTTCTGGAAAGAAAGGGGTATTTGTTGGGTACAGTGAAACTTCTAAGGCTTACAAAGTATACATACCTGGACAAAGGCAAATTGAACTAAGCAGAGATGTTATCTTTGAAGAAGACATAGCATTCAGGAGGTCCCAAAGCTCTAATGAATTTGAACACCAAGATCCTACTACAAGCATGGATGAGGATCCCACCCTTGAGATTCAGAGGGAGACCCCTGAAAATGCTGAGCATGAAGTTCAAGACTTACCTTTGGAAGAAAATTATCCCTAAACTAGGAAGAGACCACTTTGGGCTAAAAAGATGCTTCAAGAAGCGGAAAATTATGCTGCTCCAAAGGGGACCTTCAGAGAAAGTAAGAGACCTAACCTATTTTCCAGTTATGTTACCTTGATGAGTGAGACCATTGATGCAGAACCTTCCTATGTTGGAGATGCTCTCAAACATCAAGTTTGCAAAGATGCTATGTCAGAAGAGTATCAGTCAATTCTGAAAAATGATGTCTGGGATATTGTGTCTAGGCCTAAAGGCAAATATGTGGTATCTTCAAAATGGCTCTTCAAAATCAAACATGCAGCAGATGGTAAGGTTTTTTGCCAGAGGTTTCTCACAAAAAGAAGGTATTGACTATGAAGAGACATTTTCTCCTGTTGCCATATACACTTCTATCCGAGCAGTTTTGGCTATTGCAGCATCTAAAGGATGGAAAGTCCATCAAATAGATGTTAAGACCGCTTTTCTGAATGGTAAGATTGAAGAAGAAGTTTATTTGGAGCAACTTGAAGGTTTGTGATTCATAAGGCTGAATCACATGTCTGCAGATTAAAGAAAGCCCTATATGGACTTAAACAGGCCCCCAGAGCATGGTATGAAAGAATTGATCACTATCTCTTGGAATTAGGGTTTTCCAAGAATTAAGCAGATCCAAATCTCTACTAAAAAGTAATCAATGGTGAATTATTAATTCTTATTCTTTATGTTGATGATCTACTAATCACAGGAGAGGATAATCATATTTCTCGATGTAAGAAAGAATTAGCCTCCGAGTTTGATATGAAGGATTTAGGAATTATTCACTACTTCCTTAGATTGGAAGTTTGGCAGCAGGCAGATAGTATAATCCTTAATCAAAGAAAATACACCATTGATATACTCAAGAGATTTGGAATGATGGATTGTAGATCTATGACCACACCTATGGAGACATATTTGCACAAGCTAAAGGAAGTAGTTGCAGAATCAGAGTTTGCAGATTGTACCCTCTATAGATAGATTATTGGATCTCTGATGTATTTGGTAAACACAAGAGCTGATATATGTTATGTTGTTAATACATTGTCAATTTGTGTGCGAACCTAGGGAAATACATCTTGTTGCTACAACGCATATTCTGAGATATCTTCAAGGAATTATTGGTTTTGGTTTGAAATATAAACATGTAGACCTTGACTTACATGGATTCACTGATTCTGATTGGGCTGGAAGCATAGTTGACAGGAAAAGCACATCAGGATGTTGCTTCAGTTTAGGATCAGGAATGATCTCATGGATACGTAGAAAACAATCTTTAGTTGCTCAGAGTTCTACAGAAGTTGAATACATTATAGCCTCCATGGGAGCAAGAGAAGCAGTATGGCTTTGGAAATTGCTTGTAGGATTGTTTTTTCAACCCTTAAATCCTACTATCATCTATTGTGACAATCGGAGTTGCATCAAGCTTTCAATGAATCCAGTATTTCATGACAGGTCTAAACACATTGAGATTCCTTATCACTATGTTCGAGATATGGTGGAAAGGAATGTGATGCAACTGAATTATATTAGTACAGGTGATCAAATTGCAGACATTCTTACCAAGCCTCTCTCTAGGATCAAGATTGAGCACTTTGGAGATAAACTTGGTATGGTTGAAAATGTTATTTAATTTTGAGATAGAGTCATTTATTCTGATATACTAATATATTTAAGATGTTTAATGTGTAAACTCTTTTATTTGTCATGTGTGTGACTCCATGACTTCATGGGCCCCCTATGAACATTATTGAAGGGTGACGACTTCTCAATAATGAACACTTGTTTCAAATTGATATTGTAAGGTGACGATTTTACAATTATCAGTCTATCTATATCTTGATGGATATCATGAGACTTGATATCTGTGGACATGTCATGATAGTATATATGTCTGAGACATTATGGTAGATATCAATTGGTTGACATCATTAAATAAACCATAATTATGATAGAGATCTTCATGGTGAATATTATGGACATAATATTTGTGGACATGCCATGAATCATTATCAGTATGGTAGGCATCATGTGACTTGATGCTAGTGCACATACCTTACTTGATAACTATGAGTTATGGTGAGTATCATGAGACTTGATATTAATTGTTGAGCCATATCTTTGAATATCACTATGGTGTGATATCTCTTCTCTTCACAATCAATGGATGAATTGTGATGTTTTCCTCTAACATGAAATATGTCCTCCCTAGCTAAGAGGGAGTATTAATTCTTGTAACGTCGGTCGTACTATTTCCTATGCTTGAATTAATTACATGTTAACATATTCACATTAACAATAAACAATGAATACATATCGAATGAGGGTGGTTTCCATCGTCACACCCCTTCTTGATATCGGGTTGGGTTATACGATTTATCATAAATCGCGATAAGTCAAACAAATAATATGTTGGTTAACATGCGGTGATATGATGAGTGGTATGTAGGAAGAGATGTGTCTTCCCACGTGGGAAGACATATCTCTTCTCTACATACCCTCTCATTCATATATATAACATGCACACTATGGGAGGAGGACAATACCGAAATTGATAAGTGTTATGCTTCCGTTCCATTCACACTACTGCAATTCAAAGTAAATTTCAGACTATATCTTCATCTGTTCTAGCCTCTTGATCACATAATTTAAATAAACTTAACAAATTTTGCTGTGCAAAGTATGACACCTATGTATTTGATCTTCCCTCATCATGTGGATCAGTTAGCTTGCAGGATAATTGTGAATACGAATCTAAAGAAAGACTATTTAACTATGGTAATAATAACTATAATGAATCTAAAAAATGTGTATGTTGATATGATTTTAGACTTTCATTTCAATAAAAGACATAAAAACTAGTGATTGTGAGGTTCATCACAGCAATACTCCAAGGCAGGAAGTTTCAAATGCAAATTTGTCTGAGGGTGTACCCTTTGATTCAAATGAACTTCGTTCTAATTTTTTTTTTTGTAGACACGAATATGGATTTGAATAATAGATTAGATTGTGATTTAAAATCAGAAATGCACATTTCTTTTGAATCATGGGATGTTGATGATTTGAATATGTTAAATCTACGATTTGTTGATTCTAATGATGAAGTTTAGGGTTTACTACTATGTGAGCAAGCCACACGTGATGTTGAAGATGATATTTTTAAATCTAATGTTGAATTATTTGATAGTGCTAACATTGATGATAGAAGATGTCAAATGCAATTTGATTGGTCTTGCTTTCCGTTTCAGTTAGAGAGCTATCATTTAGTGAGTAACAGTGGGTATGATGAAGTAAAATGTCACAAGGAGTATGGGTCTAATTTGTTGGGTGGTTGTAACTTTTGTTTGTAATATGATGATAAAATTCGTCAGTGTTTACCTAATTTAAGAATGCTGCATGTTGTAGGCCGATGACTGATGTCAGTATGTTCTATCGCAAAAATTTCAATTCATATATCAAATTAATCTTCGTGCAACCTGATGAAAATCACTTGAGAGTTTGAGACAAGCAAGCATATGCCTTTCTTTTTTGGTGGCCTTGGGCCACCAATTGTGGCTTTATTTTTTAAACATACCAATGCAGGAATCACAATGCATGGACAATCCTGAAACATTTCTTTTCCATGCATAGTAGCGTATGATGCTCCCAGTTTTGGTTTCCCTTTTTGGGTGTCAGTTTTTGCTATATATCAAGTTGGTCTTCTTCTTCTAGAGATCCATATTATTGCTATACCTACAAGGGGCATACATCCCCCAATAAAGCCACTGTTGGTGCCTTCAAATTTCCACAATTTGCAATCTACTATTTACAGTCGAAAAAATGCCCCTACAAAATCTGTTTAAGTAGCCCACTTTGGAGACAAATAATTTGAAGACCTTTGAACTTCTTGAAAAACCTCTTGGGTATCATACTCACATGTCATAACTATGTTTGCCAATTTTTTGACTCCGATGACTGAGTTTCATCAATTTTTGAAGCACTAAGTTGGAGGCTATTGATGAAAATATGTCGTTTGCACACTTTCAAGTCTACGAAGTAGCCATCTGTTTGAATTAATATTTTACAACTGGAAGATCACCATGACAAATGGATTGGTATTATGCATTCCCCTAGAATTCATGTGCTCCTTGGTCAAGTTTCAAGGTCTCAAGATTGAGTTTGCTATTTTTTCCCAGCCAAAAGTAGAATCAGTCTAGCTATTTGCACTACTTGAAACTATCAAGAGGGTAAACTTGGGAAGGCGATATTTTGACACTTGTTGATCAACATGAGAAACCAATTTGTCAGTAGAATCATGCCACTTTTATATGCATTCTTGTCAGTTCTCGCAGTTATTGGACTTTGTTTGATATTTTTTAGGGCTCAAGTTTTTTATTGTTTGGACTATTTCTAGAACAACGTTTGGCCAAAATAGCTCAGATGGCCATCTTTGACAATGAATATCTCACACCTCATGATGAGTTTTGCAGAGCCATTTGTTGCCGTGAATTCTTGGTCAGATGTCTACATACTTGTCCAAGTTTTAGGGTTCCATGGAGAGATTTGGTTAGTTTTTTAAGACGGATTAAGAGGCTACCCAATTTGCAGAATATTCAAAATTAAGATTTTCACTTATCCATTTTGGTATGGCTCTCACATCTGGGAGTTTAATTTCAAAAGCCAGTGAAGGTGATGCTAGGAAGGTTACGAATCATTTATTGTAGAGTTGATTTAAATGTGTTGGCGAAGTAAAAGTAATTGCATAAATCACTTTTAAAAAATGTATGCAAAATTTAAAGAGGTAAATGGAATTAATCTGTATTGTCTCAAAGAGTGTACCGCCAACCCACAAGTAGAAATGGGAAATATGGTAGAAGTGTTGCAGTTGGGTGGGGGTATACCACTATCCCGTTGATGCACCTTGAAGAGGGGTGCGACTGTGCAATGAATGCATGAAACGTCATCTCATTGCAAGATATGCACAAAACAGACTTTTTGAAATGGCTTTAGAAACCTTCAAGCCAATGCAATCGGCAAGTGCAGAGCCCAAATCCAAAACCCCTGTTAGCATCGTCCTAGCCACACCATTATGGGCGTTGTTGATTAGGGAATGGATATGCATTATAAAGTTGAAGTACTCTGGTAGACATGCATATAGAATGATGAATCATAGATATAGCCTGTCAACCATTTGCATTATGTCACGGTAAAATGTGGATAAATTGTTTGGCATAATACCTACAAATGGATGCCAACTCATGGAATGCAATGATTTCCCAATATACAGAATGAATTTGTTGATTTTGTTTTTAAAATGTTAAGTCAAATGCAATCAACGGGAATAAAGTCAAGTGTATGGGCAGTTAAGAAGCATGGATAGAGTATGCAATTGTTTAGTAAAATGTCTCAAGGAATGTAGTCTGTTAGTAATAAGTATGCCATAGCATTAGGATATGCA
Organism: Cryptomeria japonica; assembly: GCF_030272615.1. Classification (NCBI taxonomy): domain Eukaryota; kingdom Viridiplantae; phylum Streptophyta; class Pinopsida; order Cupressales; family Cupressaceae; genus Cryptomeria; species Cryptomeria japonica. The sequence goes on from NC_081406.1 coordinate 227,017,665, forward strand.
TAAAATAGAATCATTGGTATCATTGTTTTCTATTTTCCCTTGCACATAGAATGGTAACCTTGTCATAGGATATAAACATGTTTTAAATACAATGATAAGGGGGATTGTTTGTCTAACATAGAAGTTGAATATGCTTTGGTAAGATGTATGCAAGGGATAGAGGCCCTCAGGCTCTTTAAAAAATGTTATTTCAAGGAATGAAATGATGCCACAATACACACAAAATAGACTTTTTGATATCAAGTATATTCCACGGGGGCTTCACTAAATAGGCAATATTATATCACGTGCATTCATATTGGGGGGTTTAATATCCTAAAAATGAGGGTGCAATATATTGCCTATCGATGAAAATAGGGGTTTTTTGAATTTGGGCTATAAAAAAATGCAATATTTGGTAAAAATAGAGGGGCTTTTAATTTGGGATATGTATTGGGAGGGGATGAAAAAAAAGGAGTTTAGGGCAATATTTTTTGAAAATAGGGCGATTCTTTAGTATGCCATGAACACACATGATATAACCCAGATTCGCTAAGTGAAGCCCCCATGGTATAATCTTGACTTATCATTACAATTTATTTGTAATTGTGTAAATTTTTATGTAGGTTCTTTTCAAGGAAATGAATAAATTCTATGTGCAGGTTGTAATGAGCTGGAGGATGCAGTCTAGATTAACAAGTATGGTTGTGCAACAACATAAGGAGTTGTGTTAATGTCAAGAATTAATGCTAACAAATCCACTAATTAGAAATGATCTACAACTTGAATGTACATTCATAACCTTACCTTTGTCTCCACACCCATTGGATTAGCCAGTGCTGATCTATTAGATTCTTGAATTTGGTTCAAAAATATTTAATGATTTATAACTTTTTGTTTTTGTTGTTTCCTTTGTTTTTTACTAAGTTATTTTAGTTCTAGCATCTTCTCGATGTTCAAAGAAGATATAGGTTAAATTGGGAGGAGTTTTTGATAGTTATGATACTTAATATAAGTACAGATCCAATAGCCAACAAGATGAGAGAGGGGGGGGTGAATCATACAAACTTAATCATCCATAAAAACATCAAATTCAACCTCGGTAACATATATATCAGTCATATAACCAAAAGTGTCAAACATGCAATCTCAAAAGCATATGAACAATATAAACCTCATAACACCAGATTTAACGTGGAAACCCAAATAGAGAAAAACCATTGTGGGATTTCGGACCCACTAAGAAATATACTCTTCTAGAGTATGCTCGGTTAAAAGCAAATCCTGTTAAAGATTACAAACACATTGCTAGATGTGACCCGGTTAAGGGATTTCCCTCAGATCTGTTAGGATCTTCACTTTGTTAGAAGTGACCTTGTCAAAGGATTTCAAACACTCAATCAGAATGTCACCTTGTTAGAGGATTTACATATAAGACTGTTAAGTCCACTCGGTTAAGAGATTTCCTATCACTTTCACAAAATAACAGTAATAAAATCTGTCTACAACTTCACATCTAAAATGCTAAAGCAGATTCCTATTTGTTCAATACAATCTAGACATAGAACTAATCTTGTCTATCTGTTGGGCATCAATACTCTGTTATTCTAACAAGTCTTCAAGCTTCTGTGCTCGGTAATCACTATGTAGCATCCCTGTGCATACACTTGCCCGCATACATTGTTTATCAACAGTTTCCTATTTATAAACAATCTTATAACCGCTTAATCTCCTTGATCACATTTCCCATGATCAATCATAGCCATCAGATCTTCAATCTTGTCCAGGTTCATTGTATCTTTCGATCTGAAAACGTTTTACCCTGCCTTGGAACTTGTGTTAGGGTAATACAGTTCAATCTGAGCTGTAGAGCTTCATGCCGACTTTCCATTACCTTAGATTCGTTAACAAACTTCTTCCATGGCTTACCAATCATTGATCTGCTCCAGCTCATCAGCTTCTTTCATTAAATATCACATGTAAACATTTAATGCATTATGTTATAGCTTGGTGAATACTAAACTTCACTCGGTAGACATTCTGCCTTCATTAACCGATAGCAATAACCTTAGGGTTTACCGACTAGGTTCCTTAGGGTTTACCGACTAGGTTCTTTGCCTGATATCATAGTGTAGTATTAACCTTTACATTTTACAACATATGTATGATGTTAAAACAATCTAAAACATCAAGATCTCATCATTGTCTGACTCGGTAGAGTTGCCCATTGAATAACTTATCCCCTTATTCATCATATTCTTTCCCGTGTCTTTATCGACTTCTTTATAATCTTCATATCATACTTCTCAAGATATGGCAACATCATACTGAATTAGAAAATCAATTTCTTGGCATCAATGACAAAATAATAATATCAAGATAGTAAAACATCTTTAATCAGTTATGTCCATAATCATCAACAACCTTATCAATATCTTTATTGAAATGTCAACAATCTTTCATTGTCTGTAATAATGTAATATTGCCAACAATCTCCCCCTTGGCATTGATGACAAAACCAATTGATTTGACCTATAAAAGATTCAGATTGCTGTGATTCTAAAATGATTGAAATGCTCTCCCCCATACATCAGACTTCTCTTCTGTTTTCAGTCTTTATTTCAATTTGTAGTCTTCTCCCAGTCTTCTCCCATATATTAGTCTTCTCGGGTCTTCTCCTCCTTTGGTAGGTCTTCTCCTCCTTAGGTCTTCTCCTACTGTAGTCTTCTCCCCCTTTGACAACAATGTCAAAAAAAGAATAAAACTAAAACATATTTTCTTTCTTTAAGAAGTTATTTCCTGCTGTTGTGTATCAACTGAGTCTCAGTCAGAGCATTTGTCTTCAATTCTTGTTCTCTGTATAATTCCAGTAATAATTCCTGTACACTTTCAGAAAAACATTCTAAAGTGTTTCACTCCAGCATCAACTCCCCAAAAGATATTCAATAGAGTCATCGAAGTGATGCTTTCACCGAACTCGATCAATGAGTAGAAGATAGGGGTAGGACCCCTAACTTACTTTTGAGATATTCAAAAGTGTCCTTTGGTAATGGCTTGGTGAAGATATCTGCTATTTGCTCCTTTGTGCTAACATATTCCAACACCACTTTCTTCTCTTGAGCTTCTTCTCTAAGATAATGATATTTGATAGATATGTGCTTTGTCTTAGAGTGCATAACAGGATTCTTTGAAATATTAATGGCACTAGTATTGTCACATAATATAGTTACAGGCTCGGTAACTTGCTCATTTATATCTTCCAACAGTTGTTTGATCCATGCAATGTTGGTACAATTTAGTGCTGCAGCAACATATTCAGCTTCGACTGTTGATTGAGAAACACATCCTTGTTTCTTGCTAAGCCAACTCACTAGTCTTTCTCCTAAAAAGAAAGCTCCTCCACTTGTTCTTTTTCTGTCATCAATGTTGCTTTCCCAATTAGCATCAGTATAAACTTTTAAATTAAAATCATTTCCTTTCTGATATACTAAGCCATAGTCTTTAGTGCCTTTCAAGTATCTGAAAATTCTTTTGATTGTTGTCATGTGTGTTTCCTTAGGATCTGCAGAGAATCTTGCAACAATACCTACTGCATGTGTTATATCTGGCCTGCTGTGAACAACATATTGCAACTTTCCAATCATATATCGGTAAAGTGTCTCATCAACAGATGCAGATTCATCATTCTTTGATAGATTATAGTTGGTAGTCATAGGAGTACTTACTGGTTTTGAATCCTCCATTCCAAATTTCTTCAAGATTTCCTTTATGTACTTGGATTGAGTAATGAAAATCTCATTTTTCATTTGCAGTATTTGTAAACCTATAAAATACTTTATCTCACCGATTAATGACATCTCAAATTCTTTGCTCATTTCATTTCCAAAGTTCTTGCATAAAGAGTCATTTCCACAAAATATAATATCATCAACAAATATGGCTGAGATTAGTATTCCATTTTCATCATTCTTCATGTACATGTTGTTGTTCTCACTTGTCCTTATAAAACCAATCTTAATCAAATAAGAGTGCAATCTTTCATACCATGCTCTAGGTGCTTGTTTCAGACCATATAAAGCTTTGTTCAATTTACATACCTGATCTTTATTATTGTCTTCAACAAATCCTTCAAGTTGTTCAATGAAAACTTCTTCTTCTAATATTCCATTCAGAAATGCAAATTTGACATCCATTTGATATACCTTGAAGTTCTTGAAAGCAACATATGCCAACAATGTTCTTACTCCTTCAAGTCTAGCAACAGGTGCAAAAGTCTCACCATAATCAATTCCTTCTTCTTGGGCATAACCTTTGCAAACTAATCTTGCTTTGTTCTAAATGACCTCACCTTTTTCATTTAGCTTGTTTCTGAAGATCCACTTTGTATCGATTACATTTTTGTCCTTCGGTCTTGGGACCAGTGTCCATGTGTCATTCTTCTTGATTTGATCAATCTCTTCTGTCATAGCATTTATCCAATCTTCACTATTAAATGCCTCTTTCACTATTCTCGGTTCAAATTCAAATATCAAACATGTGTTCTGTCTCAGTTTGTTCCTTGTCATCATTGGATCATCCTTATCTCCTATAATCTGACTTGGTGCATAGTGTCTTCTGACATACTTGGCTAATACAGGCTCGGTAGGCTCTGTATGATATTCTTCATCACTCGGTAACTAGATATTTTCTTCATTTTCTTCAACAGTTTTCTCGGTAGGACTTCTCGGTTGCACATAGACAAATTCATCATAGTCTTCTGGTTCTTTGAAATTTCCTTCATCATTTCTTTCTGCAAATTCATCAATTTTCACATTTGCACTTTCTACTATTTTGTTAGATGATTTGATTAGACATTTAAATGCTTTGCTTCTAGAAGAATATCCTAGAAATGTTCCTTCTTCACTTTTCTGATCAAACTTGCCATTTCTATCATCTTTATGAACATAGCATTTACTTCCAAAGATTTTAAAATAACTTACATTAGGTTTCTTGCCATACCAGATTTCATAAGGTGTCTTCAAAGTACCTTTCTTCAATTGAACTCGGTTCAAGGTGTAAAAAACTATGCTTATTGCTTCTCTCCAAAATGTTTGTGGAACTTTCTTTTCAATCATCAGTGTTCTAGCACAATCCACAATAGATCTGTTTCTTCTTTCAGCTATTCCATTCTGCTGTGGAGTTCTCGGTGTAGAGACTTGTCTTTTAATACCATGATCATTGCAAAATAAGTTGAACTCATAAGATGTGAACTCTCCTCCTCTATCTGATCTAAAACATTTCAGTTGTCTTCTTGTTTCATTTTCAACTCTAGCCTTGTACCATTTAAACATTTGAAAAGCTTTTGATTTTTCTTTTAAAAACATTATTGACATCATCCTTGAATAATCATCCACAAATAATATGAAATACTTATCACCATAATAACTTTGAACTTTCATAGGACCACAAAGATCAGTGTGCACAAGATCTAAAATTCCCTTAGAAGTGTAGGACTTACTTGTAAAGCTAGATCTTGTCATCTTACCCATCTGGCATCCTTGACACATAGCATTCTCAGGTTTTTCAAGACTCGGTAGACCGCTTACTCGGTGCTTCTTACTTATTTTGATCAGATTATCAAAATTAACATTACAAAACCTTTTATGCCATAACCAGGTATTATCAATCTTTGCATGCAAACACTTATTGTGAGTTGAGTCAAGGTGAAATGTATTACCTTTTGTTTGTGCCCCGGTAGCAGCTAACTTTTCATTCTTGTCATGAACTTTGACAATTCCTTTCTGAAATTCTATTCGGTAACCTGTGTTGTTTAGCTGTGCTACACTCAACAAATTGTATTTCAAACCTTCAACCCAATAAACATCATTGCATCTTGCATTATCAAGAAGTGTTATGGATCCTTTACCTCTTACCGGACATGGTGCATCATTACCAAATCTAACATAGCCTCCATCATAATCTTCTAACATAACAAACTTGTGTTTATCTCCTGTCATATGATGTGAGCATCCACTATCTATAATCCAAGAATCATTAGTGTTTATGTGAGATATTAGGGCTTTTTCTTCATACCTTTCTTCATCTGATCCATCCTTGATAGCCACATAAACAACTTCCTCTGTATCAGTCTCATCTGATTTATCATCGCTAGATTCCTCATCAGCTATTAAGCATGTCTTTCTATCTCTTCTTCTGAAGTCTCGGTGTCCTTTGTAATGATTATCTTTATGTCTGTCATCTCGGTAATCTCTCTTTTCAGTGAAATCTTTGTCAGGACAGTTAGAAGCCATATGTCCAATCTTATCACAATTGAAACATTTCAAAGGTAGTTTTCCTTTATACTTACCTTTGCCTCTCGGTAACCTTTTGGCCAATAGTGCTTCAAACTCTTCTTGCTTTCTGATTTCTTCATACAGTTTGTGTACCTCCTCCATGTTCTTTCAAAATCTTTCACTTGCTCCACTATGATCTCCTTCAGAGTACTTATACTTTCTTTCATTGTAATCATTAGATTCATTCAGATGAAAATAACTAAATGTAGATTCAACTTTATTTACCGATGACCCACTCTTATCAAAATTACTTAACTCAAATGCATGTAGCTTACCAATAGTAGCATCTAAGGAAATTGGCATATTAGGTACAGACCTCAATTCATTGATTGCAGAGACTCGGATTGCATAGGTAGGTAGAAGGGTTCTTAACAACTTACTTGTCACATCCTTTTCTTCAATAGTTCCTCCTGCTCATTTGATTTGATTTACAATCTCCTTTAGTCTTGTACTGTACTGGGTTATGTTCTCACCTTCATTCATCCTCATAGATTCAAGTTGTCCTCTTAGACTATCCACTTTTGCTCTTTGAACATGTTCATCTCCTCCATATACATATATGAGCTTAGTCCACATTGCCTTTGCATCAGTACATCCTTCTAGATCATTAAACTCTGAATCAGTCAATGCAGATGTTATTTCAATCATTGCTTGAATATGTTCTTGCTTCGCCTTTATATCTTCCATAGTTAATGGATAGGTGCTCGGTGCAACAAAATCATTCTCCAGATAGTATATAGCATATTCTCCAACTCCTGATAGATGTAGCTTCATCCTTTTCTGCCATGTAGAGAAACTTGACTTATTCAGCTTAGGTGCATCCCTCTTATACATCTTTGGATCTTTAACTCAAGTGCCTTTAAAATTTCCTTTCGGAGTCCAAGGCTCTGATACCAATTGATAGTTATGATACTTAATATAAGTACAGATCCAATAGCCAACAAGATGAGAGGGGGGGAGTGAACCATACAAACTTAATCATCCATAAAAACATCAGATTCAACCTCGGTAACATATATATCAGTCATATAACCAAAACTGTCAAACATGCAAGCTCAAAAGCATATGAACAATATAAACCTCATAACACCAGATTTAACGTGGAAACCCAAATAGGGAAAAACCACTGTGGGATTTTGGACCCACTAAGAAATATACTCTTCTAGAGTATGCTCGGTTAAAAGCAAATCATATTAAAGATTACAAACACATTGCTAGATGTGACCCGGTTAAGGGATTTCCCTCAGATCTGTTAGGATCTTCACTTTGTTAGAAGTGACCTTGTCAAAGGATTTCAAACACTCAATCAGAATGTCACCTTGTCAGAGGATTTACATATAAGACTGTTAAGTCCACTCGGTTAAGAGATTTCCTATCACTTTCACAAAATAACAGTAATAAAATCTGTCTGCAACTTACATCTAAAATGCTAAAGCAGATTCCTATTTGTTCAATACAATCTAGACATAGAACTAATCTTGTCTATCTGTTGGGCATCAATACTCAGTTATTCTAACAGGTCTTCAAGCTTCTATGCTCGGTAATCACTATGTAGCATCCCTGTGCATACACTTGCCCACATACATTGTTTATCAACAGTTTCCTATTTATAAACAATCTTCTAACCGCTTAATCTCCTTGATCACATTTCCCATGATCAATCATAGCCATCAGATCTTCAATCTTGTCCAGGTTCATTGTATCTTTCGATTTGAAAACATTTTACCCTGCCTTGGAACTTGCACATTCACCTTGGAACTTGTGTTAGGGTAATGCAGTTCAATCTGAGCTATAGATCTTCATGTTGACTTTCCATTGCCTTAGATTCGTTAACAAACTTCTTCCACGGCTTACTAATCATTGATCCGCTCCAGCTCATCAGCTTCTTTCATTAAATAGCACATGTAAACATTTAATGCATTCTGTTATAGCTCGGTTACAACTCGGTGAATACTAAACTTCACTCGGTAGACATTCTACCTTCATTAACCAATAGCGATAACCTTAGGGTTTACCGACTAGGTTCTTTGCCTGATATCATAGTGTAGTATTAACCTTTACATTTTACAACATATGTATGATGTTAAAACAATCTAAAACATCAAGATCTCATCATTGTCTGACTCGGTAGAGTTGCCCATTGAATAACTTATCCCCTTATTCATCATATTATTTCCTGTGTCTTTACCGACTTCTTTATAATCTTCATATCATACTTCTCAAGATATGGCAACATCATACTGAATTAGAAAATCAATTTCTTGACATCAATGACAAAATAATAATATCAAGATAGTAAAACATCTTTAATCAGTTATGTCCATAATTATCAACAACCTTCTCAATATCCTTATTGAAATGTCAACAATCTTTCATTGTTTGTAATCATGTAATATTACCAACAGTTTTTTGGCATTGCCTCTATGTGTTGGGATGAAGATATTTTAAATTATTTGTTCTTGGTTGAATTCAATGTAATGTGATTATGCTTGAACTTGGTAGATTGTGAAACACTCACTTCTCTTATGTTTGAGAACCATCAACATTGATACGTCTGAAATCTAGTGTCCATCATATGTTTATCATTTAAGCAAGCCTTCATATAGGAATACCTTTCTGAGCCTTCTCGAGCTTGAAGTGCAGAAGGCCTTTAGTGCCTTGTTTGTTGGCCTTTCTTGTCCTTAATTTGTTGATAGTGTTGTTCCAATATCCTAAATTCCTAATCTCATGGTTTAGGTATTGTGCATCTCCTTAGGATTGATGATTGCAATAAAAAGATCCAATAGAAATAATGGTAGACTTAATTTTTAAAGGTCTTTGCAATAATATAATAAGTAATTTAAGAAAAAAAATTGTAATGAAAAAATAAATAAAATTAAACTTAGAAAATGAATAATATAAAATTAATGCTAAGGAATTGTAATTGAACATTAATTTTATTGTAAACTAAAATAAAGGTTAATATTATAATTACAAACTTTCAAAATAATTACGAGAAACTATAGAAGTTGTGACAAGGGGAAGGAAAAGAGGAAATGACTATAAAAAGGAAGAAAACACGGATAAACTAATACAAATAAAATAATTTAAGTTAATAGATAGTAGTTGATCATCTCTTGAAATTGATGGGGATATTGGGATAAGATATAGTAGTCCTAAAACAAAGGTTGGGGGAGAGGTTTTTTAAGGCAAGGCAAAGAGAATGAATAATGACTAATGAAAGGAGTAAGAAAGAGAGATGTGACCATGGAAGGGGAAGACTGGTTGATTCAAAACTAGGGGATAGAAGAGGGGGATGGGTAATTAGCTTGAGAGGAAATTAATAAAGGATTCCAAATAGGCCTCGGGTTAAACCCATCATCTGAGTTTATGCTGGTAGGTTTATTATTTATAAAAAGTAGCTTCTTTAAGGTTTTTCTTGAAGATGATATATTCCTTGACTAGGGCATATGTACCCTCCAAGTGAAATAGTGCTTTTTGTTATGAAAGTTCTCTACAAGGGCCAATTTGCCAATCCTTTCATGCTTGTTGTTATCAAAATTCTCCTTTGATTCTCATGTAGATAGAACAATTAATATTCTAGACTCCTAAGTTCTGAAGATTGGATTTTTAATGGACAAGGCAATATTTCTAATTGCAGTGATTGGTTTGAAGACACAAGTCCTTTTTTATGAAGGATTTTGGAGATATTATTAGAGATGCTTTACGTGTAAGGAAGGGTGTTATTGTAAAAAACATTACAATCATGAATTTTTAGTTTAGAATTAAGATGGGCTATGGATTTCTTAAGAGATCTTGGCGATATTCTTATTATGGTACCCATTTAATTTGAAAACCTTATAGAGGTGTGAAAGTTCTTGGTTAATATGAACATGATCATTAATGCTAAATGCCCTAGTGTCAACTTCCAGTGTTTAGGACACTCACCTTTTTGGTAAGGTGGTGATTTAAGGAAGCATGAATGTGGAGGTTCATGTGGGTGGACTTATTAAAGATGTTCTAACCAAGAGAACTAGCTTATTTTTAATGTGAACGATATTCAAGAAAGAGAGCTGGTCATTGGTTTTGAGTCCTTTAGTAAACTTGACGTAGACAATAATAATGTTAAGGTGAAAGTAAAACATTTCAAGTTGATCATGACCATGGGGCTAACATAAGTTAGTGTTGTCCATCATTTTTGTTTAATGGGGAACATGTTAATGGTTAGCTCTTCAAATTATACCATGTTCAAATTAGTAATGATTGGAGATAATAGGGTCCCATGAAAACCCCATTAGATTGTTCATAGAATACATCTAAAGGAGTGTGAAGAACATGGACTTTAAGAACAATGCAACCAAGAATGCAATTTCCTCATTCGTCCTCTATCCAACTAACTCAATGGAGATTTACAAAGGGAATTTAGCAAAGAGAGATACCCCATAAAAGCGTACAAGAATGCTATCATCATCAACCATTTTTATTTGAAGAAATCATCAAATTAGATAAAGTCTTTGATGAAAGACGAAGACTTCTCAATTGGAGAGTAATCAACTTGGAGAAATGGACAACAAGATTGTAAGTAGGAAAATTTGAGGTGTCAATGTTAAGCATAAGAGGAGTGTACCACTCGTGAATCTTTGGCATACCATAAATGTTTGGGATGATTTATTTAGTGGGCATGAGATACTTTTGGGTGTTATCATCATAGGGGGATTGGGCAATACCACTTTTCATTTGCTTAAAGCTTTTTATAAATTGGATTGTAGGATAGGATTTTATAGCTTTCACCATTGTTTAGGTATTTGAACATTTTTGTGGTAGACTAACTTGCTCATGTGACTATGGTGTTCCCCTTGCCCATGTTTTAACAATTTGGCAATGCTATATTTTAAGTAGCCTCCAAAAAGTGATAAGCTCATCTTTAGGAACATTCCACTTGGAAGGTTTAGCATCCTCCAAAACAGTAGCAAAATCTTACTTAACTTGATCTATTGCAACATCAAATAACCATCCTACAACATTTTCAATTTCAATTAGAAAATCTACTTTAAGATGGAGAATAGGATAATAGTGCATCCAATGTCTCTCTTTTGCAAATTAAGGATGAGATGTTCATATCAAGATTTTCCATTGATTATAAATTATTCTTATTATTGAAAGATAAATTTATTAAGTGAAAAACTTGAGATTCAATTTTGTCAACTCTTAAAGAAATAAAAAAAAATGACTATAGAAACAAAAGAATCAATAGATTGACCGTGAAGAGTGCAAGAAAGGGCTACGAATCCCTTTCGACATTTGTGGGTCGTTGGCATTTACTAAAGGCGTGAGCAGCCAGGAGGGAGTATGTACTTTAAAGGCTGGACTGAATCCCAATCTGTGCTTGAAATCTTTAATTTGGGCGCCAAATATATGCATCGACTCCCTCTGCCTTTAAAGCCATTCTCTCAATCTCACATCATCCTAATCTAAGATACTTTGATTTGCAAAAGAATTCTCTTTCATCAATCCAGGTCAAGTTTTCTTCGTTGAATTTTTTAGTATTGCTACCTTCCTGCTTTAAAATGGAAGACAAGAGCTCTCAAGGCATGGCGGACAAGAGCTCTGAAGCCATGAATGTACGATTTCTGATAAATACTAGAACTCAACGCATCGTATATGCAGAAGCGGGTAAAGAGTTTGTTGATTTTCTGTTTAGTTTTCTTTCCATGCCCATCGGTTCTATCCTCAAATTACTGTATGCATTGGAATCCAATAGAAAAATTGGCTCTGTATCCAATCTGTATGATAGCATGGAAAAATTGTCCTCTTTGTTTCTGATCACGGATAAATCCCAACTGCTTGACCCCAAATTTATAACTCCCTACTTTAATAACTCTCTGAGTATTGAAGGTGGAAAATATTATGTTTGTAGTTACCTTATCGGGAGGGGTTCTTCTTCTTCGTGGGTTTATGATAGTGACGGGGGTATGAGCACAACTCACAATATCAGCACCAGCAAGACAGATATTTGTATCTGTGGAAAACCTATCAACCACCTCGTTGAGCTGCTGCAGAATACCAATACCAGCGGAAGTAGCAGCCAAACTGCAGGGCAAGGGCAAGGGCAACGGAAGAGCAGTTATGTGAAAGAAATGCTTACATTTATAATAACTGACGACTTGACGATAAAAGGGAGTTCAACTATCACCAGTATAACGTTACTCAATCAGCTCAATATTAAAGATTTGACAGATCTTGAAGAGCGGACTGCAATTGTTGATCGCAATAAGGTGAGAGGTTTCTATTTTTATTTATTTTTATTGATAATAATTGATTTTATTAAGAAAGCGGGTTTTAAACTGGTCCAAACCAGTTGGGGTTACATTCAGGCAGTCCCTCTCCATAAGACTGACCAGAAACAAATTAATGATTACATTGGTGGTTTAACACCCCTCCTCCTAGAACCCAGTACCCTACTCTCATCTCTCATCTCTCATCTCTGACCTTCACGTCCTTCTTCCTTTTTCACCTCAATACATCCTTCCTCCCTCCCTTGCATTCTCCAGCTACATCAAATTGGAATCGCCCAACATTATCCTCCCCCCTTCCTCAAGACATGGTCGACCAGATTGGTTCATAGCAATTACCTCTATGGCAGACCCCAACTTGAAACATCTTTCATTGCATCCTCGTGAACCCCTGCCTTACTCTGCTTTGCTTCCCCATTATTTAAAGAACCTGAACTACCCTTGAACTCTGTCTCCTTGTCATTGAGAGCATTCTGCTTACCACACGAATCTTGGGGAGTGTTGTCATTCACCACCCCCTTCTCTACCGTCTACTAGTGAGGAGCCACCTCCTTCCACCACGAAGCTGGTCGCTTTACCCTACGCCTGTCACAGGCAGTAGCATCTCTTGCATCTAAAAGGAACCCCTTCAAAGTCCACCGGCTGAACCCAGCTGCCTCTTGATGATTTCAGAGAGATCTCCAAAGGAAGATCTTTGGATACATCCATCTCAATGAGAATCTGGGCAAAAGTAGTATGCATCATCATCAGTCATCAGAAAATTACCTAAAGAGTTACAGATAGCCTCAGGAATCAAACGAAAACTGCATTGGCAGATTAGGAAGCCTGACCCAAATAGGAATCCAATCAAAAGATTCCAGAAGTGGATTTTAGTTTTATTTCAATCTTTTGGGGCAAATTTATTGTGGATTTTATTACTGAATCAATTGTGGTAAAATGTTAAACATTTTTTTAGGCACTGGAGATTTTGGAGACATCTTTGATTTCCACAACTGTGTTGAACGATGTGTTTGCTGCTGAGTTTTCCCTCTCACGCAAGGTAAAATTAATTACAGCAGATCATCATTTTCGTTTGCTAATCACTCTATGTGATAATATTTCGCCTGTAAAATTTTATCTCGTGTTGCAGGCGTGCGTAGAAGAATGAGCTTTATCATGGATGCCATGAGACTATAGTTGCAGACAGTGAAGTGCATCACGCTTTAAAAACATGGGATTTTATGAGCAATCGTAAAAATAGGAGTGATCTGTCTGTATTCTCTTTGGTAGCATAAGATAGTTACTTAAAAGCTTGTTTTTCCTGATAGTAAGCTATCAACAGCAAGACAGTGCACAGTAGTATGGTTTCTCCATGTTTTTTTCTAATGAATCTTTTCGTCCGTTGCTGTTCCAACTATGGGTAGCTTGTAAAATGTTACATATTCAATAATATAAGTGTTGCTTAAATATAATAATTTTATATGTATTTGTACATGTAATTACATGTATTATATATTTGTTAATCAAGGAAAAAATTGTTTTTAAAATTCAGTAAGAATAGGGGAAAGGATTCAGTAGTTGTGCACTCTAACTTCGTGCTTCTCAAAATCTTACTTGGAAATTTCAAATCGCTCCGATTTTTTTTTACATCAGCTTACTTGGCAAGTCCCCTGCTTATAACTAAGGTTTTAGGGCCACATCATCAAATATGATGCCACATCAGCATGCTTTTTGCAAAGGTGTCCAAAACAGCCCCCCAAAAAGTGAGACCAATAAACGTGCAAAAGAGACCCCAATAGTTGTGCAGCTGACACGACATCACCTGATTGGTTACTTTTTACAATATTAGTACATTTCTTAACAACTATTGGTACACACAATAGGTTTTCTTTGTTCAATTTTTGGAACAAAAGGTATCAACAACTTTCACAACAATTGATACATGCTCAACCATAGATGAAAAACTCGGATTTTGCAATAACTCGGCAAGGCCAAAAAATTTTAAAAACTTGGGACTCGCCAAAACTCGGCAATTTTATCGAACATTTGAAAATACATTTTTTTTATATATATAATTCAAAAACACACATTTACACCAAATTTGTATAACATATATGATTTCCATGATATATAAATCAAATTTTTTTGGTAATACATAGCAACAAATGCAAGTATCATAGCATAAACCAAAAACCAAGTGCAACATATGTATAAGAGTTCAATACATATCAACGTATCATAGTGACAGTCTCATAGAGTTATAGAGTCATAGACCACAAAACAAGAACCTCTGAAATTCTGATTACATATCAAGTTCAAAGTTTGGTATCAATGAAATTATGAAAATAAGAAATCATAAATTGCGTCTACGACTAAAGCTCAAAATAGATTGTGGCCTCTGGGTGGGTGGTGCTGAAGTAGTGGCAACATCCTCAACACTAACAGGTGCCTCTTCTGCATGATCAACCTCCTGCTCCTCCTCACGTGCTGCCACTTCCGCATCCCATTCCTCTCCTGCCCTCTCCAACTCACTCAGCTGCTCATTAGTAAGGAATGGATCCAAATCATTATCAACATCATCAGGAGAAGCAACCCATTCTGCTGCATATGGATCAATGTCATCCAAGTCAAGTGCTTCATGTGAATCTTGCCCTAGCACCTTCTTCTCATGTAATCGAATGTTGTACCGCACATAGACAAGATCATTCAAGCGTTGTTGAGTCAACCTATTGCGCTTTTTTGTGTGGATGTTCTCAAAAACACTCCAGTTGCGCTCACAACCAGAAGCACTACAAGGCTGTGATAATATGCGGATGGCAAGCTTTTGAAGATTAGGCGTTGTGGCACCATAATCTTCCCACCACAAATCTGCAAGGATACAAAATGTGATTTATAACTTGTAAAGATTTCAATAATCTTAAAGAGAGAAATAAATGGTAAAAATTAAACATATGTTTTTTTTTACCTGGTCGTAAGGTGGCTCTCCTACGTTTGCAATCAGGTGAAGAAAACAATTCCCCTAAGGCCTTCTTATAACTCTGCAACTCATCAAGTATCAGGTCTCGAAGGATCTCATCATCAACTAATCTCCGAATGCATGTGTCAAGGCCAATTCTAACCTCTGCATTTGCTTTGAAACTCGGAGAGTAAAAAAACTTGGGATTCAAGAAGTAGGCAGCAGCATGAATATGTTGGTGGAGTTGATGGTTCCACCTCCGATCAATTATGCGCCATATGGGTTCATACTTGGTCTTGTTTGACCCATACAAGTGTTGAATCGCCTCTTTGGCCTTATCCATGGCCTCATATAGATACCCCATGGAGTTATGATCCCCATCCACCATTCGTAGCACCCTCACCAACGGTTCCGACACCTAGATATAAAAAATCTAACAAAATCAGCAGATTGAAATATTAGAAAATTAAATAATAAATCATCAATTAAAGTTTCAAAACTTACATTGATGATCTCCTCCACCATCTTGGCAAAATTAGTATCAAAAATGGCAATCACAACCTTCTCTGCTTCAGGTTTTGTAGCATAAGGACTCCCCAACCATCTTTCACTCACGAACATCCGCTTCAGGTTGGGCAATGTAGCAAGTATGCTCTGCAAGGTGAGGAAATTGGTAGCAAAGCGTGTGACCCCCGACTGCACAAGATCCTTACCTTCAGTGTGTTCTCTCATAAGATTCAGGACCCATGTGTGATTGTAGATGTATTTGGTGATATTCCTTCCATCTTCAACCAATTTCTTTACCCAACTTAGTTTCCCTATGTCCTCAAGGAGCAAGTCAAGACAATGGGCAGCACAAGGGCTCCAAAATAATGTCGGATGTCTAGCCATTAGAAGTTTGTCGGCTGCCACATATGCAGCTGCATTATCAGTCACAACTTGGATGACATTCTGCACTCCCACATCCATCACCACTTCATCCAACATGTTGCACAAGGTCTCCGCATTCTTCACTTCATTGGAGGCATCAATTGATTTTAAAAATACTAACTGTCCTCCTGAAGCAACTAGAAAGTTGATGAGTGTCCTGTTCCTACCATCTGTCCATCCATCAGAAAGAATGGTGCAGCCATTCTTTTCCCAAATAGTCCTTTGCTCTTCCACTAATGCATGAGTGTTTTGGACCTCATCCTGCAATAACGGTCCACTTACCTCGTAACGGCTTGGGGATTTGAACCCCTTACCTGCCACAGTCAACGCGGTGACCAATTGGTCCCAAGATGGACTAGAAATAGCATTGAACGGAACATCGTTGTAGATAAAAAATCTAGCACACGCCACCTTGGCTTGTTGGTGAGCCTCTTTATTCCATGCAGTGCCAAGCAATCCAGGTTGTGCACCAGGAGTGTTACGTGGAATAAAGAAGTTTTCCATGTTGCTGTCCAAAGTTCCCTTTGCTCGTATCCGTGGCCCAAGGGAAGAACCAGATGTCCCCACATCTGTATGTGACCCCATGGAACTCAAATCTGCCCTTGGGGCTGCCATTGCCTCTGCTGTTCTCTTTTTTGTTGCCTTCCTTTGATCATATGCTTCAAGCGTTGCTATTGCATCTCTCGTAGCCTCTTCAGTACATTCCGTACAGCTTGTGGTATCTCGGCATTGAATTTTTGCAAGGTGATATTTGAACCTATTAATGCCACCTTTTACAATTTTTTTGCAATGGTTGCAAAAAACATCTCCTCGTTTTGGACCTGGTCTCCCATGTTTCCAACAAGGGTCTCTCTTTTTGCCACCAACTTTAACTGTAGAAGCTGAATCCATTTTCTTTCAAAAAGATGTGGAAAAGAACCTAGCAAAAGAGAGGCAACATTTAGAGATAAATAACATTGTTACCAAAAAAAATCACAAACATCCAAAAATTACAATGACTGTATAACTGTATTTTATTTACAGTCAAAATAGATGACTCTCTAAAATTAAAATTTTTAATTGGTTGTGTATTTTTTTAAGTTTTTAACTTCAAATTTAAATTTAAATGAAATACTTTAATACACATTGACATTACACAGTTGACAGTCATTTCAAATGACTATGAGTATTTCACAATTGACTGTGTAATACACAATCATTAATTACAATGTACATTAATGATTAATGTATTACACAGTCATCAGTCATTTGAAAATGACTATGTATTACACAGTCATTTCAAAATTTCAAATGACCGTGTATTACACAGTCATCAGTCATTTGAAAATGACTGTGTATTACACAGTCATCAGTCATTTGAAATTTTGAAATGACTGTAATGACTGTGTACTACACAGTCATTTGAAAATGACTGTGTAATACACAGTCATTTCTCATTTGAAATGACTGTAATGACTGTGTATTACACAGTCATTTGAAAATGACTGTGTAATACACAGTCATTTCTCATTTGAAATGACTGTAATGACTGTGTAATACACAGTCATTTGAAAATGAATGTGTATTACACAGTCATTTGAAATGACTGTGACTGTGTAATGATGACTGTGTAATACACAGTCATTTGAAATGACTGTGACTGTGTAATGATGACTGTGTAATACACAGTCATTTGAAAATTTGAAATGACTGTATATTACACAGTCATTTGAAAATTGAAATGACTGTGACTGTGTAATGATGACTGTGTAATACACAGTCATTTGAAAATTTGAAATGACTGTGTATTACACAGTCATTTGAAAATTGAAATGACTGTGATTGTGTAATGATGACTGTGTAATACACAGTCATTTGAAAATTTGAAATGACTGTGTATTACACAGTCATTTGAAATGACTGTGACTGTGTAATACACAGTCATTTTCAAATGACTGTGTATTACACAGTCATTTCAAATGACTGATGACTGTGTAATACACAGTCATTTGATATGACTGTAAATTGTAATTACTAATTACTAATGATTGTGTATTACACAGTCATTTGAAATGACTGTGACTGTGTAATACACAGTCATTTGAAATGACTAAGACTGTGTAATACACAATCATTTTCAAATGACTGTGTATTACACAGTCTTAGTCATTCGAAATAAAACAATACAAAAAGATACCTGGTCGTGCGTGCAAATGCAAACAATACAGTCATTTTGACTGTGTAATACACAGTCATTTCAAATGACTGTGTATTACACAGTCAAAATGACTGTGTATTCGAAATAAAACAATACAAAAAGATACCTGGTCGTGCGTGCAAATGCAAACAATACAGTCATTTTGACTGTGTAATACACAGTCATTTCAAATGACTGTGTATTCGAAATAAAACAATACAAAAAGATACCTGGTCATGCGTGCAAATGCAAACAATACAGTCATTTTGACTGTGTAATACACAGTCATTTCAAATGACTATGTATTACACAGTCAAAATGACTGTGTATTCGAAATGAAACAATACAAAAAGATACCTAGTCGTGCGTGCAAATGCAAACCCTATGCAAATCGCGTGGCGTTTTTTGCCTTCCGGAGTCGCGCGAGCCGCGAAATGGAATAAAGACTTCGGTTTTTTTTTTGCCTGCGACTTAAGTCGCGTTTTTCTCGCATTTTGTGCCACGTTTCGGGCGGGTTTTGGCCATTAACGGCGATTATTTGCCAAAAAAATCACGGCGAGTATATAAAAAAATCGCCCCGAGTATTTCCGCGATTAACTCGCGCGGGATTATGGATCGCGATTACTCGCGAGTTTTTGAATTGCTCGCCAAGTTTTTCATCTATGTGCTCAACTACTGAATCCTTTCCCCTAATCTGTCCTCCACCAGTTTAAAGTGTCCTGTATTAGCGATTAATTATCATTCACAAAATGGATGGAGGAACTTTGTCATTGATTTGTGGTGGTATTGTAACGCCAAAATTGTCAGTTGGCAATCGTACAAAGGCTAATGTACCGTGTACGTCTAATGTGTGTGTTTTGCCATGTGAGTGTCCTCATTACTTAGCAGCTGTCTATCTCAAACGCGCATGTCCTTCCTCTTTCCATGTGAATGCCATTATTACTTTCCGTGTATAGGGGTTTAACTTGTTGCAGACGAAAAGAAAAAAAGAGCTGTAGAAAATAATAAAGAAAAAAAGAGCTGTAGGAAATAATAAGCATTAGACTTGACATCAGTAGATAATGTACCATGTGAGTTGGCTGGATTTGATATATTGGCTTTCTATGTGAATGCCATATCACATATGAGTTGGCTGGATTTGACAAAAGAAAGGGAGATAAGTAAAATGTACCGGCAAAAGAATATTTGACTTGACTTCACTAGAGATAAATAGAAAATGTCGGTGATATATAGTGTGATATTAAGTGTCTGCCACTAGTGATATTAAGTGTCTGCCACTAGTGATATTAAGTGTTTGATTGGTAAGAAAATTTGTCGCCGTTGGGGACCACCAATGACTCACACAGCTTTTATCATCTACGCTTCAACTTATTTGTTGGCCATCTTCCATAGGTCTAATGTGTACATATTGCCATGTGAGTGTTATTATTACCTGCAAACTTACCGTGAATAGAGGTTAAACTATGTGAAAATATTTCTACCCACCGACCAACAACTCCACTCCATTGTCGGCCCTGATTCTTCTGTCGATCTCGTCACTATGCCACAGCCGTCCACTGGTGAAGCGCGTGTTGGAGAAACCCGACGGCGTGAGAGCTATATGCTCCATTTTTTAGGGTAGTGAGCTATCACATGTGAGGCCCACACCAAAGGGAATTATTATTGGAGTTGTAACAAATTTGAGGGGCTTTTCAAATAGCAATTAGAATAGATTGTAGTACAAAATTAAGATTGTGTTTCCTTGTCATTTGGAAGTGTATGAATTTTTTATGATTTTTAAAATGAATTTACAATGTTTATGTAAAATGTAAGTATAAAGAAATAAAATTTAAAATTTTAAGTTGTAAATAAAAATAATAAAAGTGGTCAATTGTTGTTGTTTCTTTTTAAATCTGGATTATTTTAGCAATTATAATTCATTCATTCATATCAAGCTATTCAATATTACTACCATGACTAGCTACTTCTAGAAGCTCTTCCAATCTTGTATCTTTATCTTCCAAGGTCTTAGGGATGTTCAATTAAATTTGTTTATTTGCCAAATTTAGATTGATCTATAGGGTTTCTTCAATTAGTACACTTAATTAGTCAACACATTCAAAGTTGAAAAAATCAAGCACTTCCAATTCCAAGATGCAACCTTTTAGTACCTCTTCATCCAATTCCTTTGATTGCCTTAGCTATAGTATTGTCTTGAGGGGAGAGATCTTTCCACAATTTAAACTTCTATCTCTAACTCATCTGATGATTTATTTTGATTTATTCTTCCAAACTTTCTTGAGCTTGATTGACACAAAAGTTCAAATTCTATCTATTGGATCTATGCCCTACACTTCTATAATGATAATATCTAAATGACCAAATTTCATGATTATCACACAATCTAATCCAAAAAAAAATAGCAAGTATGATTATCACCTTCTTGCAAACTAGATTAAATTGATCATTTTTTTAATGGCTTTATCTCTGGTGGGTAAGTTCATGGGTCATAGACGCAATATCAAAACTGTTAGGGATTTCACAAGGAATAAGTGGAGATTGAAAGGCGAAGTCGATATTTCCATGATGCCAAAAGGCTTCTTTTCCTTTTTTTTTTGTGCGAACAAGATCTCTCATGTTTTTAAAGATGGTGTCAAGATTGAAAAGGAGGATGATATTGGAAGAGAAGTGGTTAAGTTTTTCAGCAACCTTCTCTCAATCAAGGATGGATTGGATGTGAATGCGTAACAAGATCTTATTGAAGGTATCCCTAGTATATTAAATGCAGATCAAAACAAATTTTTGTTGGCCATTCCCTCTTTTGATGAAGTGAAGAAAGTGGTGTTCTCTTTTGAAGGTAACAAATCCTTGGGCCCAGATGACTTTCCTATGTTGTTCTTTCAATTTTTCTAGGATATTGTGGCTGAGGATCTGGTTAATGTTGTTAAGGAATTCTTTGGGTCAAGGAATATCCTAAAGGAAATCAATTCTACATTTATTGTTCTTATCCTCAAGTTCCCAAGGATGGATGTCTTTGATTCCTTCGAACCCATCAATCTTTGTAATTCCTTTTATAAGATTATTTCCAAAGTCCTTACTTTTAGACTATTGGATGTTCTCCTAGTTTTAATTTCTCCCCAGCAATGTGGTTTTGTTCTGGGAAGACAAATCCTTGATTCCATTATCACCGTGCATGAGAATATCCACACTTTGGAGGTTTCCAAAAAGCAGGGCTTTTTGCTCAAACTTGACTTGTCCAAAACCTATGATAGGGTGGACTAGTCTTTTTTAATAAATTTTTTAAAGGCTTTTGGATTTATGGAAATTGTTTTTCATCTAATTTGGTAGTTCATCTCCTATTCTTCCTCAGTTGTTATTGTCAATGGTTCCCCTTCTCATTTTTCAAGGTTTCTAGGGGCCTCAGACATGGTGACCCTATTTCTCCCATCCCCTTTATTTTGATGTTAGAATGTCTAGGAAGGTATATGCACAAGTTGGTGAATGGATTTAACCTAAAAGGCCTTAAGCCTTCCTCGATAGCCTTGGTCTGCTCTCATCAACAATTTGTTGCCAATACTATTCTGATGGGAAGTTTGACCATAAGGGAAGCAAGAGTTTTCAAGAAGACCCTGGATCTATATGAAAAGGTGTAAGGACAACAAGTGAATAAGAGGAAGAGCTTTCTCTTTTTCTTCAATACCCTAAATGAAAGACAAAAGAAGATCGCTTCCATTTTGGGTTGTTCTATTTGTGTCCTCCCCTCTATTTATCTTGGTCTTCCATTGTGTTATAAACCCCCTGATGCTTTCAGGATCTCTCTTATTGAAAAATTTAATAGGAAATTGGCTAGATGGAAAGGGGCTCTTCTCAGTTAGGTAGGGAAGAGTTAGCTCCTTAAATCTTCCCTTTAGAATCTGCCAGTTTATGGTCTTAGCCTCTTCAAAATCCCTTCCAAGTTTGTTGAAATCATTAAGAAGATACATAAACGTTTCTTATGGTTAGGTGTTGGGGAAAGAAAGAGGATACTGCTTATTTCTTGGGAAGATGTTGGGTACACGTACCAAGTTTTGGTACCAAAAGGGGGTCTTAAGATACCACTTTTTTTTTTTTTTTTTTTTTTTCTGAAATCAGCAAAGTTTGAACTTCAACGACAAATTTAACATAGTTATACTCCAAATTTGAAGATGCAATAAGAATAGGAGTCAAAGTGCTTCGAGTCTACTTTCTAAACTACTATTTTTTTTTTAAATGGTAGAGATTAAGGGTTTAAAAAAGGAGGGCCAAAAAAAGTGGTCCTGTTTTTATGCAAAAAATTAACACAACATCTGTTGTAGCCCCCCTAAAATATTAATTTTTTTTTTGAATTTTTAAAATCACTTCAGTGAGAAATTAGCTAACACCTTGTAGTTTATGCCATTTTTTTGGCTAATTTTTTAATGAGAATATGATTTTTTACTAATTTTCGAAGTGGACACATCCTGAAAAAACAACAATTTGAGTGTGCTCCCCCCTAAAATCATTGAAAACTAATCAAAAATCTTCTTTTTTTAAAATTGTGTAGAATGGAGTCTAGTTTCTAAAAATTTAAGTTGCTTTGAAATCAGATGAATGTGTAAAAAACTATACCCAAAATAGTGCATGTTGGTTTTTGACCAAAAACGTACACACTAACAAAACAAATTAAAGATGAAAGCCTTAATGAAATCAAAATGTGAAAAAAATTACATGCTTTGATAGCTAAAAGAGAGATTAAGGTAGCTATGGTATTTTTTTTAGTTTCATTGAAACACATGCAAACCTAATAGAAAGCATGACCAAAAATATGTGAAATTTTTTAATCTTCTGATAAAAACACGTCTCGGGCTTGAAATGGTCATCCCCAAGTATAATCCAACCCAAAGGGTTGGTGGTTGCCAATGAAAACCATTTAGTGAGTGCCAAATATGACACTCACCAAATGCAAAATTTTGAATTTCCACATTTGGCGCGCACCAAATTTGGTGCTTGCCAAATATTAAAAGTCATTTTTTTTTCATTTAGTGAGCGCCAAATTTGGTGTGCACCAAATGTTCTGCATTGTCAAATTTGTGAATGTGAATTATTAATTTTTGCATTTTTCTAATTTGGACATAAGTTATACCCACCCCCGAAGTAGAATATATACATGAAATACAACTTTTAAGTATAAGAATTTACTTTTTTATACTTTAAGTTATATTCCATGTATATATTGGCAGAATGTTTGAGAGTGGTGTTAGCTCTATAGGAGTTATAATGTAGATTCTAGATTTTAGAGGATCATATAAAATTTCAAACTTCGTCAAATTTTAGTAATGAACATGTCAAATTTTAGTAATCAGAAATCTCATATTAGCATTCTTTAGCTCTGTATCTCACTCTCTTTATCTTCCCCAAACTCTAGACCTAAATCTCTCCCTCTCTTGTCTCTCTCACTTCTCTCTCCCCTATCTAGGTGTTTGAATGAGTATTTTATATGCATAATCAAGAAAAAAATTGTTTTTAAAACTCAGTTTTAATGGTAATGTTGTTATAAATGTTTTTTTCCTATAATTAATCTGTTTATATTGTTGGAAGTAACTTTTATCTACAGATAAGAGAGGAAGAATGGAATACATTTAACATTATATTGAGTACTCATAAGCTTGGTATTTGTTGACCAAGAAGAAATTCGTTTTAAAACTCAGTTTTAATGGGAATGCTGTTACAAATGTTTTTTTTATAATTAATTTGTTTATATTGTTGAGTGTAATTGTTAATATTCTACAGATAAAAGAGAAAGAATGGGACACATTTAACATTATATTGAGTATTCATAGGTATGATTTGAACAAATGATAACATACAATGAATGTAAAAAAAATTTAATAGAATTTTCATAATTAATTACAATGTATTGTCTTGTTTGATATATTCTCTTTCATTTACTTTACTCTTATAATTGAAATTTGTATTCCTACTCTCTTTCTTTTAATTATTTTCCTTTTATTAATGTATTCTTACTCCTAATTTAACGTGGAAATTCTTGTGAGCTCTATTTATGAAATCACATCATGCTTTTAATAATCTATTTTATTCTCTCCACTAACTTTACTTTTTACAATTAAGACCTTTATTATTATTCTCCTTCCACTAACTTATTAAATTACTTCACATCTTTACATAAATTTTTTTATCATGGTCTCCCTTGTATACAACATTGAGATTCTTGATTTATGTAGTGTGGACCTTACATGAGGAATATTAGAAATATATAAATATCAAAAAAGTTTTAAATTTACATTTAAAGACTGATAATTTAAAGTAATTATAAATATTGAGAAAGGTTTAATACTATAATTAAATTTATATATTTATAAGATTTAAAAATTTATGTATCATAAATTATTATTTTTTTTATTTTTTTAATAAAAAGTTTCACATTTTTTATAGATTGTTATTTTATATAACAATTAAAATTGTATACATCTATAATTTCCATCTAAAGGAGAGTATCTTTAAACATTGATATATGGGTATGTGTAGGATCATGGTGTGCCAAAACAGGTCTTTAAGTGGTAATGAAATTTCATAAAATCAAAGTTATGCAACTTGACATGAAAATTTGAATAGGTTATGAACATTATTTTTAAAATATGTAAGAAGAGAATCTATAGAAAATTGAATGTAGTTTCTAAGCTACTAGTTGTTTTTTGGAAAAAAAAATCATTTGATGAAAAATTTAAATTTTAATACAAAGGTACGAAAATTTCAGGAAAAAAGATAAGAAGTAGGTGTACGTCTAACCACCCTAATCATAATAAAAAAATAATATTTTTTTATAAGATTTATAATTTAAGTATTAGACTCATGTTTGGATGTGACACATATTTTTTTATAATTTTTTATAAGGTAAATAATTATTTATGAATATTTTACTACATCTTTTCAGAAATTCAGAAACTCCTACGTCTGACCACCTTAACTTGGTCAAAAATTAATGAAATTCATTTTTTAAAATTTTTTCTCTATAGTAGACGAAGTATAGGATGTGACTCATGTTTCGGATTCAAAAAACGTTATACTATTTGAAAGTTGTGATTGTTTTTCAATCAGTCTATCAATCAAGACTTTTGTTAGAATTCAATTAGAAAATAAATATAATTATTTAATAAAGTCAAAATAAGACAAGCCTTATATTGTTGGAAATCTAAGAATGTCCTTAAAAAACCCTTTTCGTTTTATCAATTTTGGCTATAAAAAAAGTTGTCAGCCACCAGTGTAAAGTCTGGAAAATCAAGGAATATTGAAAAACACATTTTTTCAGTTGACTTTCTATGCTTGTCACTTCCAAGACAACTCCCAAAGAAAACCCGAGCAAACATTTGAAATTTGAAATTTGTACAATAGAAATCAGATATCCGATTTTAATAAGTATATTCAATAACTAAATTTGCACATAATTAATCTATTGTTTATTAATATATTAATATATAATATATTAACTTATAAATATATTAGTATATGATATTAGGGAGAGGGAGAGGGAGGAATGGGGGAGAGAGAGAGAGAGAGAGAGAGAGAGAGAGAGAGAGAGAGAGAGAGAGAGAGATGGGGAGAGAGATGGGGAGAGGGAGAGAGAGAAAGGGGGGGGAGATAGAAAGATTAGGGGAGGGAGAGAGAGGGAGAGGGGGGAGGAGAGAGAGAGAGATTAGGGGAGAGAGAGGGATAGGGGGCAAGGGGGGAGATAGGGAGGGAGGGGGAAGGGAGAGAGAGAGAGATAGAGAGAGGGAGGGGGAAGGGGTCATATTGTGTCCCATGACCGCTTAAGACACCATATGACCCCTTAGGTGTCAAATTTTTATAAGTTGTATTGGCACTGCTTTTTTTATATTGTAATAATGGTTCATCTTGCCACCTTATGACACACTTTGACCCATTATGACACTATATTGTGTCGTTATGGGTCATATTGTGTTCTAAGGGGTCATATTGTGTCATATGACCCCTTAAGACACCATATGACCCCTTAGGACACAATATGACCCTTTACGACACTACACAGTGTTGTTATGGGTCATATTGTGTCCTACAGAGTCATATTGGGTCATATGTCCCCTTAAGACAACATGACCCCTTACGACACCAAATTAAGTTATTATGGGTCATATTGTGTTCTAAGAGGTCATATGGTGTCATATGACCTCTTAAGACACCATATGACCCCTTAGGACATAATATGACCCCTTATGACACCATATTGGGTCGTTATGGGTCCTAAGGAGTCATATGACCCCTCTCCCCTAATCTCTCCCTCTCCCTCTCCCCTAGTCTCTCTCTCTCTTTCTCTCTCTCTCTCTCTCATAATCTCTCTCTCTATCCCCCCTAATCTCTCTCTCCCTCTCTCCTAATATATATATCTCTCTCTCGCTCTCCACGCTCCCCCTCTCTCCCCTAATTTCTCTCTCTCCCCCCTCTCCCCTAATCTCTTTCTCTCCCTCTCCCCTACTCTCTATCTCTCCCTCTCCCTCTCCCCTAATTTATCTCTCTCCCCCTTTCCCCTAATATCTCTCTCTCTCCCCCTTTCCCCTAATATCTCTCTCTCTACCTCTCCCCCAATCTCTCTCCCCCTCTCCCCCTCCCCCCTCTCTCTCTCCCCCCCCTCTCTCTCTCTCTCTCTCTCTCTCTCTCTCTCTCTCTCTCTCTCTCCCCTCCCTCTCTCCCCTAATCTCTCTCTCTCCCCCTCCCCTAATTTCTCTCTCTCTAAAATGTGAGTACTCAAATCAGATATTTGATTTCTGCCACTGCCATTAATGTGGCAACAATAAAAAAAAAGTGACAACGAGAATTATTTATTTTTTAATTTAAAGTTGCCTATAAAAATCGGATATCTGATTTGCCTAGATGTTTACCATGCCAAGGTGTACTGACACCTAGGCCAAGCAAAAAGTCAACATGGATTTTTGCATTTTTAGGCAAAGGGAAACTACTATTTTTTTCACATCACCACTTTTTGGCCCCCCATGATCCTGCACTAACCCATATTGGAGAACCCACTAGGAAACAAAGAAGAAAAAAGAGGGAAACAAAAACAACTTTCCCCATGCCACAAGAACCTAGAGCATGGCTCCCCCTTAATATATAAGGTAAAATGGGGGATTAAGTTGCTAAAAAATGTGACTAGGGTATTGCCTTCACCTCATTCACATTTCTACCATTTTCTTGCTTAGTGAGTGTGGTTTGTGGGATATTCCATTTTCTTGTAGCCACCTTTGTTGACATATCATTCTCTTCTACTTCCTAAAGTGCCTCTACCATGTTTTTTGGTGACAAAAAATGTTCTTTGACAGTTTCTCGTCTCCATGTTGGAGGTGTTGAAACCTCCTCCTCAACTTCATGAGGTTATGGAGTGTTGTCAACAATACATGGAGCCTCCTCATCTAGTTGGACTCTAAATCTCCTTTTGTTAGTGAACCTTGTAGTTTCCCTTCTTTTTGTAGGCCAAGATCTAGCTCCACGTGGATTTGTTATCTTCAAAAAATGAAATATAAATTTGAAATCAATGTTTACAATGATGCTTGAACATAAGATTTGAAAATATTTTTCGTAATGTTTGAACCAATGTTTTAGTATTGTATAGTACATTCTTAGTGTAACAGATGTGTTGAGAGTTTTGTAAAAAAATTAGTTGTAAACATCATAGACATGCACTTATACAACCTAAAACATTAAATGGCATAAACACTAGAACCCAAAATATCATAGCATCGTGTCGAGGCATAAACAATATAACTTACAATCATAAACACTATTTAACCTAGAACTGCATGGAAATGCATATAGAAGCCTGAACTATAAAAGAAACTAACCACAATAGCACATACAATGGTTGATTTAAAATTGGTGTAGCTGAATGACAATTACAACAAACATGGTAGAACATTACTTTTTTCTTACAAAGGTAATTACAATTGAGATAAGAAATTGAGAATAACACTTAGGTCCTTGGTGGAAAAGCAAAGAATGTCCTTGGTGGCTTGGGATCAAGTCTGTAGGCCGAAAAGCAAAGGTGGTCTGGGTCTCAGGAGGATTCGTACTTTAAATGAAGCTCTCTTGTCCAAACAAGCTTGGAGATGGTTTCATTTTGATTCTAAATGGTGCAAAATTTGGAGAAGTAAGTACTCTCTTCTGTCTTCTTCTCTCTCTTATTTTCTTAATTCAGATCTCAGTATAAATGGATCCCATATTTGGAACCATGTCTCTAAATGTATAGATGTGATTGCTAAAGGAGTGATATGGAAACTTGGAAATGGCAGAAAAGTTAGATTCTAGGAGGATCCCTGGCTTTTTGATAAACCCCTAATGGAATTCCATGAATGGGCCTCCCATGCCCCTTCTTGTATTGGCTCTTTTGGCTCCTTAGTGGCAGAATACTAGGATGGGAACAATTGGCAGAACATTGATAGTATCCACCCTAGCCTTTCTAAACTTAAGACCCATTTGTCTGCTATATGGCTAAATAATGAAGAGGACTCCCTGATTTGGAAACATGATCCCGAAGGTACTTTAACTGTGCCTTCATTGTATTGTGTCTTCCCCCCCCCCCCCCCCTCCTATAAATCCTTTCTGGTCTAAAGCATGGATAAAAGGTCTCACCCCCAAAATCAATTTTTTCTTCTAGACTATCCTCCAAAATAAGATCCTTACCATTGACAACCTAAAAGGCAGAGGTTTTGCCCTTCCTAACAAGTGTGTGTTGTGCTTTCAAGAGGAAGAGTCTATGGACCACCTTGCCCTCGACTATTCCTTCTTAGCCTCAGTTTGGGAAAATTTCCTCAAGAGCTTTAGTTTAGCTTGGGTGTTTCTGAGTAACATCAGAGATTTGTTCTCCTCCTAGAATATTCAATGGACTAACTCTTTTTTTGAGATGTATGTGGCAGCTCTCTCTTCCTCACATCTTATGGGGTCTTTGGAAAGAAAGAAACAACCGAATCTTCAGGGATGTCTCCCTAAATCAAGATACTGTATTCCAGAAAATTCAAAGGGCTATCCAGGAAAATATGGGAATCATGGAGGGTCCTTGTTACTCAAATAACTCCTTGGAGTCAAATATCTTAAGGGCTTGGAATATGAAGATCACCGATGGTCCTAATCTCAGCTACAATAAAAGGCTTGAAGCTAAATGGCAAACCCCTCCCCAAGGCTGGCTCAAAATCAATTTTGATGGTGCAACCAAGATAACCCAAGTCCTTCAAGTTGTGGAGCTATTCTTAGAGATCATAGAAGAATTTGCAAAGAGATGATTGTTGTCCCTATTGGAGCCCAAACTAACCATAAAGTTGAAGCTATGGCAGCACTTCAAGGCATAATCCTAGCCAAAAAATGGAATTGCCCCTATCTATGGATAGAAGGGGACTCAAATAATATAATAAAGTGCCTCAATGGGACTTCAAAACCTTCATGGTCGATTCACAACATAATCACTTCTGCTATTGACATTATTAGAACCTTTAAAAAATGCCATATCTCCCATATCTATCGGGAGGCCAACTATTCTGCTGATTGGGCTACCAATGTGGCGGTTAAAAATGAGACAATTACCACGTGGATGGGTGAGAGCGGACTCCCCGAAGATGTCAGACAAATCATAAGTGATGAGTGACATAGAAGTACCCCAAAGACTCTTGATTGATAGGGTAATAATGAAAAGTACTGATGTGAGCACTTCGAGTTATTTCTATAATGAGAAAATCTCTCATTATAACATAAATGCCATCAACTCCCACGCTTGCTGGGTAATTGTTTTAGCTCCAAAAAGCTCTCTGTTTAACCAACTCTACAAGTTTCAAAATTTGGTTGTGAGAAGCGACATCATGGGCGGAAATAGGAGACGATATGAGCCAAGTAGCCGCAAAGAGTGGAAATAGAAGGAAGAGGTGTGGGGTATTTTGCAGAAGGGCGGTCTCTTGAACTTCATAGAGAGACTCCACGACCGTGATGGAATGGTAACTAGCCTTTTCTGCAAAAACTGGAAGAAGGGCATGTTAAAAATGGGTGACCAAATGGTGGAAATTGATGAAGATTTAATTTCTAAAGCTATGGGTCTCAACAGGGAAGGCTGCAACTTCTACAGAGACAGGAAGGTCAGCAGGGAAGCCATTGAAAGGTACCCGGTTACTGAGAAAGAGAAAAATGACTAGTAAAGTTGAGCAAAACCTACTACCCACCTAGGGCTTTTACCAAACCCTGGCGGGAAATTCTCTCTGTTTTAATGTGGTATATTACTCTAGATGGTAGGTTTACGAAAGTCTATGGGTATCATTTTGTTCTGTTAAACCACTTTAGGCATAATGATAAGGTGAATTTTCCTTATTTCTTGCTTTGCTCAATGAATGCTTCCCTTAAAGCCTACAAAGAGAATCCTCTGGGCGATACTGCAATGCACCAAGGCCTAATGGTCCTAATTTATGACCATTTAAAGGCCAGTCAAATTAACCGGATGCAGCCCTCTGTGGACTCTAAAGAAGATATGTCTGATTCTATTTTTTTGGAGGAGGAGGAATCCGACAATGATTCCTCATCTGATACTGAGGATAGCTCTGATGATTCAGAATATGAGAGTAGTAAGAAGAGGAAAACAAGACCCTCATCTTCCAAGGGCAAAAAACTTCAAATCAAACCCTTGATCAGCATCTCTTCGGAAGAAGAGGATTCAGATTATTTTGAGGAGAAGAAGAACCCTAAAGGGTTGTTGAAGAAGAAAATTAAAAACCAAGCCCATACTCGGAAAAAGCATAAGAGAAAACAAGAGACTGGCAAGGAACCGGAAGCTGACAAGCAAGCTAGGACCCTGGACGCCAAGCACAACCTGGAAAAGGAGGCAATGGAAGAGACTCTCAGGGTTGCCGACACTATCTCCACCCTCCATATCCCTAAAGATGAATAGGTAACCCCTGGAAAAGAGACTCCCCCCGATGGCCCTCCTCCTGAGGGCTTGCATGGTTTTATGAAAACTGTGGAATGGCTCATTGATGGTTACAAGAAAGTTGTGGATGAGTATAAAAAACTATGCAACAGAGTCCTGATTCTGGAGACCATTAATATAAGGGAGGGGAATACAATGGCTGACTATATTGAGGATCTGAAAAACACTATTGCTAAAGCGGAAGACATCAGAGATGCTTTCAACCCCAGGTTTGAGAAGATTGAAAAGGAGATGCTGGACAGAAAAAGCCTTGCGGAAACTAGTGAAAAAACACTCTCGGATACTGTCACTAAAGTGGGAAAAATTGAGGAGTGCCTTAAGAATATCGCAAAGCAGAGCCTTAGTATTTTAAAAATCTTGGCCAATAATACTCATACCCTCATCAGTAAGCTTGATGATGACAAGGAAATCCAGGAAATTGACCTGGACGTTGAAGGTACAGGGAAGCTCAAGGTCCCAGAACCCGCACCAGAAGCAAGAGGAAGGAAAAGAAAATGAACAAGGATCTGGAAGAGCTGAAAGCTGTCGCGGCTACCTATGATGAGTTGGTGATAAAGGTAGAGGACTTGCTAAAGAAAATTGTTGAGTAGCGTCTCCCCGGTTTCTTTGCTGTGTTTTGTTGTTTTGTTGTTCTTTTTATTCGCTGGTCTTCTGGCCAGTTGTTATGTATGTGGACTTTTAATCCTTTTGCTGCTCTTTCTCTTTCTATGATGTAAAGGTTTCGGGTCCTTAAAACCTATTTTTTAATCAATTAGAACACTTAGGTCCAGTTATAGTAAATTGGGACTAAAATTAAACAACACTCATAACACTCAAAAGAGTATTTCAATATGCGAACATGAAATTGCAATGATTGAAACTAAACCTTAAGTCTATAAGAGACAATAGTAGTACTTAAATGGACACATACAACATTTAAGTTTGCCTATGTGACAGAGTAAGTGTATGTTGATGTGGACACACAAATTTTAAACATGCAGGCATAGTGAAAGGATTAAAAGAATATTTACAACTATAACAAGCACACAAATGATATTTACATTATTAAATAGGTAGCCATGGATAGCATAACTTAGAAACTCATAAATGATATTTGCATTATTAAATGAGCAATCATGGACAACATAACTTAGAACTCCATACAAAATATTTATATTATTAAATGGGCAGCCATGGACAATATAACTTAGAACCCCATAAATGATATTTACATTAAGAAATAGGCAGCCATGGATGGTATAACTTAGAATCCAATATAAATATCGGTTGGATACAGATGCCCGCAATGACAATATAATTGAAAAACCCAACGAAGGTATAACTTAAAACCTAAGAGTAAATAGAATGTAGGAATGCCTACTTGAAAATCAGTTTTGCTTCTCCTAATCAATTGCTCCTCCTCTATGACCTTCTCTAAAGCAATGTAATAAAATGAATTTGAGTGGATATCAAAGCTATTTGAATTATTTACATTAATGATTTGTGGATTGGTTGTCTAATTTGGAGAAATTAAATATGTGTCCTACTATTTGGATTGTGTTTTTACATAAGGATATTTGATTTCAAATTAGCTATAAATGGATGAATTGACTAGTTTCATCCATTGCTTGTAGTATGTAGTCATTCAATGGTGGCCTTACATCTTCTTGTTATTCGATACAAGGGCAAGGGGGGAAGTGGTGGAAATGCCCATTATGTGTGAACTTTAGTATGTTCAATGGGACACAATCTATTGGTTTTGGTTTGATAAGTGATGTGAATGTGGATTTGACTAATTGGTGATGGATCTGATTGATACTTGTGATGGGATGGAATGTATTGTAAAGTGATGACGTGGATTCACTTATCTTTTAGTACAAGTTAAAAAATTGAATGTCTAAGGCTCACTTATTTGCATAATTGTACCTTTTTTCGACTTATTAGGTGTGTTTATTTCAAAGTTATGACCATTTACATACCACATCCGCTGCAATATGTATTGTAACAATTGTCAAATAGATATGCTCTGATTTGAAAAACTGTACATGTATATACTTATATTTGACAAATCTATTTATATTATAAAACTATTTTCCTGTGTACAATGTCTATCTATTTAATCACTGCTGCTCATATTTTTTATGACGTGTTGACAACTTGACTATTTAACTATGGAGCCCATAAACTTCCACACATATCACCACTATTAGACCCCGCTCCACTTCTGGCTTCCCTCCCCTATGAAATTCAGTCTTAAATGGCAATGGTGAAAAGATAAACTGTGAGAAAACTATGATTTACGAGGAGTCGACTGTCAAAATGAATGTCATTTGACTGGATCAACGGTTATGAACAGAGGGCTCTTTAGTGTTGTCTGAGTTTCCTCCCTCTCGCTTAGCTATGTGGAATCTGAACCCAATCCCTCAAAAGATAGAGAAGACAAATCAAAGGTGCCTACTGGAGGCTAATTTTATGGACCATATCCATCTATGCCTCACACACGGAAAAGTATTTTGTCGCTATCATTAACAAAAGCTTGGTGTAAGCACCGACTTTAACATCTTGCACGGAAAGCAACTTATGCAAATTTGCCGGTCACTTGCTATGGTGGATATTATTTTTACATTTACTTCAGCAGCACGACGACTTGTCATGCCGGGCGGGAGAAGCAGTTTCAAATTTTTAAGGCATCCACCAAAGCGTACGAATCATGGCTGAGCCCCACACTAGCCACCTAAACACAATCAATGCTTAGAGTGTGCTGGTTAAGGCTTTGAACGTTTTCAATTCTTCTGAAATTTTTCCATCTTCTTTCTATATAATAAGTTATAGAAGAACAATCACAAATCTAACTTATAAACACTATCCACATAAAGCGATAATCAAATTTGATACCTTGCTTGGCTGTGTGACGGAAAAATTCCTTTTCCTGCTTAGGGAACGTATTCGCTGCTGACACCTGTAAAACGGATTGCCAGCATCTCTTTATTCTTAAATTTGTTATGAAGTTTACGATATTCCATTTTTTATTAAAATTGAAATGGCATCTATAAAGCTGCAGTTTTCCATGAGGATGAGAGTGTGCATACTTTGATCTTTTCCTTGGAGCTATTTTAATTTGTGGGCCATGGACGCAGGAATTCATTCACTGTCCAGTGTCTTGCAAGATTATGCACTGCGAATTCCAGTGGAATGGTTGGTAAGTCTTCTACTACTCACTAGCATGATGTTGCAGCTTGTTTTGGTTGTTCTTGGTGCTCGCAGATATAAGAGTTCAAGTGGGTTTTTTCGTTTTGTGGTGTGGGGGGCTTACATTTCTGCGGATGCTGTGGCCATATCTGCACTGGGAACCATGATGCATAATGCTAGGAATGGTATATATGGAATATGGGCTCCAGTGTTACTGCTACATTTGGGAGGCCCAGATGCCATAACCGCCTATTCTATGGCTGATAATGAGCTATGGCTGAGACATGGATTCACTATGGTTTATCAGGTTTCAGTTGCAACGTATGTTGTGTATTCATCAGCTTTGCAAGACGTAAGCGCGTTGGCTTCTGCTATACTTCTGCTGGTTGCAGGAGCCACTAAGTATGGAGAGAGGACGCTTGCCTTGTGGTTTGCTAGCTATTCTCAAATAGTTAAGTCATGTCTGCCAATTTCCAAATACATAAAGGAAAGCTCTTATGTGCATCGCCATGGGTATGTCATTATGGGAGAGGAGCAACTGCAGGAAATGATCGAAAAAGCATCTACATCGGAAGCGCGGCAAAAGGCGCCTTCACTGGAAGGAAGAGGGATAGTAACTATTTTGGATGTCCAGAGTGCTAATATTGAAGGGAAGGACTACAATCTCTGCTTTTCCCATGCCTTGTTCAAAATGTACAAGCGGAGGTTTGTAAATTTGTATTTTGATGAAGGAGAATGGAAGAGGACAAGAACTGTCTGGTTTGCGTTTACTGGAAAGGAAGCATTCGGGATTGTAGAGATGGAATTGAAATTCTTGCACGATGCCTTCTTCTCCAAGTGGAGCGGCACAACGTCTGGTAAGTGGGGACTACTAGTGCGCCTTCTAAACACCACTCTCATGGGAGCCGTGGGGTTTCTGATATTGAGAAAAAGAGAATACAGAGAATACAGAGAACCACAGCGGACGGTGACATACGTTGTGATTTCAGTGGCACTTGTGGTGGAGCTGTTTCAATTATGCCAAATGATGATATCAGACTGGACCAGGGTCCACTTAATTTGTGCTCGTGTTGACGAAATCAAAAATCCCCACTCGCAGAGCGCTGTTAAGTGGTGCAGAATCTGCAGACTAAAGGTGATAGAGATTGCTTTGCTTGTGCTAGGCAAGGTTCGGAATGTGGTCAAAGGAGATAGGTACCAGAGCAATCGAATTCAACAACACTGTCTGATACAGGCTTGGCTTAACAGGTGTCCTTTAATGTGGAAGAAAGTTGGACTAAAGGCAGACAATTTTATTGTAAGCGGATACATTAAACTAAGGCACATCCACAACGTGTCTGTCCAAGAGGAGCTCAAAGACTTCATTTTTAATATTCTAAAAGTCAGATGTTCTGTGCAGAATGACAGTGAAGCATGCCGAGATAGAATTTACAACTTTGAGGAGGATTTGTTTTCAGAGGAAACCGAACACATTAATATGTGGCTGCTGAATGGCAATCTGCAGGAGGTCATTCTGATGTGGCACATAGCTGGCACAATATGTGACAGCCGGAGAGAATCGTTAGAACAGAATGAGAATAACAATCTACGTTTGAGTAGAATACTGTCAAGGTACTGTGCATATCTGTTGCTGTCGCACCCCAATCTTTTGCCTCTCCACCCAGATATGGCAAGGATTGCATATGTGCAGGTTGTGGAGCAACTCACCTCGAAGGAATATATTGGCAAAGATCCTAGAGATTTGATAAACTGCAAGGCCGAAGGGATCGTAGGCAAGGCGGCAGGACTAGCCCGCTTTTTGATGGGGAAACAAGAAGAAGAAAGGTGGAAGTTATTGGCTGATTACTGGGGTGGGTTGGTGATATACATGGCTGTGTACAATAAGGCACCATTTCATGCGGAGTGCGTGGGTGGTGGAGGGGAATTTCTGAGTCAAGTGTGGGTTTTATTGGGTCATATGGGATGTGGAGAACAGTCTGATTCAGCTGTGGGGAAGAAGATTGAGAGGTCGGCGGAAGGAGAACGCAGAGAACGCAACGAACGCAGAGAACGCAGACGAATTGAACGTAGACGCGTGGAGCAGGAGCAGGAACGCAGAAAACGCAGACGCATGGAACAAGAGCAGGAAAGCATAGAAGAGGATCAGGAACACAAAGAGCAAGGAAGCATAGAAGAGGAACAGCAACGCAAGCGACGGGAAAGCCTAGAATTCTTGGAACAGGAGCGCATGAATCAGTAACTTCTGGAACGCATGTACGAGTGACAACGCAGGGAAAGCGCGGAACGAGATGTTGGAGATAAGCTAGTTTCCCACGTACACCCTCCTTTATGGTCTGTCACATTCCTGTATAAATTACGATGGTCAATCATGATATAGGCTATTTGTATATGGTCAAGGAAAAGGTTTCCTTCATAATAAAGGGTTATTTGTATATGGTCTATAGTATCCTATATTTTTAAATAAAAGATGTATATATTTTATTTCTTAGAATTTAAATGTGTGATCTATTTTTCAAAAATATAATTTTTTCATTTATCTTTATTTATTTAAAACAATTACTGATTGTAAACTCTATAGAAAATTATATACTAAGCTTTAAAACTTATAAAAGAATAGTAAAGAATAGTTTGTAAAAGTTTGTTTTTTATTAAGATAATTATTTTTGGCTTGTGTATTTTAAATATGTTTTTTTCACTAATATATTTATTTAATTAAATTTGTCTTGATATATATATTTAATTAAATCTCTTAGCTGTGTATTTCTATAATTTTTCCTTTTAATATAATTTTAACTTTTTGCCAAAAAAAATAAATAGACCTTTTAAATAAGTTTTCCATCAAATAAAAAACTGATATGAAAGTTAAATCCCTACTTTTAATGAATTTTTTTTGAGTTCTTAATTGTTTTTTGTCATTCTCAAGGTGTGTAAGATTTGGTCAAGAATGGGATTTTTGCACTAACTAACCATGTTGCATACAATACATTGAAACAAACGATAAAGACGTGTTGAGAGAAAACAAAACATGCACTTGAAAACTCTCTTTTCCATTTAGTTGGCCATGAACAAATCTTTTTCAAAGTTGTAGCGACAACATGATCTAAATAATAGTGAGAGAGCTTTAAAATTCAATATTAAGATACAAGTAATTTTTTAATTGAATATCGAATACAAATATCTTGTTCATACAAACATCAACATTCGACCAACACAAGCTCATACAAGAAAACACATTAGAAATCACTTATGGAAGGTCGT
Organism: Cryptomeria japonica; assembly: GCF_030272615.1. Classification (NCBI taxonomy): domain Eukaryota; kingdom Viridiplantae; phylum Streptophyta; class Pinopsida; order Cupressales; family Cupressaceae; genus Cryptomeria; species Cryptomeria japonica. The sequence continues at coordinate 227,055,676 of NC_081406.1, forward strand.
GAGTCACTACTTAGAAATCCATTTTTATATAGAGACCATTTCAACCAGAGCCAACTTTCCTAGCTAGAATGATTAAGGTATTGGCATTCCATCAATTGTAAATTCACTCAAACATAACATTCTTTAAATATGGATATTCTCTTATATTTTTAATTAATTTTCAAAGATTCTCTTCAATTATAGCTTTGTAAGAATTAGAAGGAAGTATTGCTTGTGACCTTCTTATAATTATTTAATCAACAATAATCTGTATCCATACTCAAATGACATTCAAGAAACCAAATATTATGCTAGAATGGTTAATTGAAATATCCAATTGACTTGTAATAAGATTTTTTCTTACTCATTTTACTTTCTTCCTTGAGTTCACTCAAATCCTAGACCAATCTTTTTAACTTCTTTAATCTTTTTTAGTTTCACTGTCAATTTTTTTTAGTACCATAATAATATTTAAATGGGGATTCTAGATTCATATTATTTTAGCATAACAACATTTGTGTTAGGTTCAACTTCAAGGAATCTGTTATTTGTATCCATCTATCTATCAAGTCTACTTACTTCATATTCATGTTTGTATTCTATAAGCTATATGAATCTATCTAAGGATTTGTATTCCTCTAGATTAATATTCTTAATCAACACTGACATGGTTAGGATAGAAAGACTTGGGTGAAGCTTCCCCTCAAAATCCTATATATAGGTGTCCACAACTTAGATTTTCTATATGGATCCTCACATGGAGGTCTTGATTAGGTTTAATAGTAGAGATGAACAAAAGTATTCTTATTAATCTTACAAGTAGTGTAAGTATGACCCACTTGACTACGATAGTTACAAATAATAAAATAACTTTCATATTCAATTTTGTGCACCCATTTACCATGATTAGAAGAATGTGCAAGCTAATAAGGGAGCACCTTATTCTTATCTATTAGAAAAAAAAATTGCACATACAACAGATTCTTCTTGAATTTGGTGATAGGATCAATAGCACACAATTTCTCAAAAGAGTTGGCAATGGACATAAGGATATTTTCACTCAAAAATTCTATTGCTAGACCCAATAAATGGTCCCAAACTAAGAACTTGAAATCATTCAGAGGGTTGAAACAATGGGACCATTTAGAATATTAGAAGTCATTCAAACCAAGGAACCAGGGGGCCTTGCTAGAAAATATAAAATGGTCCTTAGTATCAAAAGAGGAAAATAGGAAACAATTATCAAACATTGTAGTTAACCTAATTTGACCTTTTAGCTTCCAAAAATGAGAGACCCATCTTCTAATAGTGTCAATATTATGAATATTGCCACAAAATAGCCTGATAAGTGAGCTTCCTAGCCACTTTAAATAATCAATAAGAAATGAATTATCAATCTATGGACTTCAATCTCCTTCTCATAGAGAGAATAAGGATTTCCAAGTGAAGTAAAGGGGATAGCCTTAGGGGAAGTAGTAATGACATGGGGCTCAACTAGTGCCTTAAAGCTTTTAGAGGAAGTAGAAACTGCTAAAGTACCAATGCAAATCTCCTCATTAGCATAATTCAAGACACCATTCTGCAGTACAACTAACCCACGAGACCTTAGTGGGGGAAAGAGAAATAGTGGGGACATCCTCCCCTTTATTACCTTCTAGAAATAACTTAGGCTAAGCTTTATCATTTGAAATATACCTCTTCTAAGATTCCAAAGAAAGACAAGCCCCAATCTTACAAACACCTTCAAATATGGGCCCATTTAAGTCAACTAAACCAACCAACCCTATAGAATCTATCCCAACAATTACCAAATTAGTAGGAGAGACAAGAAAATCATAGAATAGGTAATACAAAGTAGAGGATAACCTTTCCCATAGGCACTTATGGAGGCCACACTAACCTAACCACTCACAAAACAATCATTCTTAGAAGCCAAAGGGGCAAAGAGAAATCCTCTATAGAAACCACAAGTGGAGAGAAATAAAATTAGACCAACATTCCAAATTGTCATTAGAGTATAAACACAAGTCAGTTCATACTCCAAATAGGCTTGAGCATATAGGCAACCAACATGACATTGAGAAGGATCTCATCATCTTCTATAGGGAGATCTTCATCACCATCTTCATTGTCTCTATCTTCCTGATAAGCACCAAAGCCAAAGAGACCTCCTTCATAGGAAACCAGGGTTTTTGTCCCTCTTTCCTTTTCTCTTGTTAACATTTTTTTTCTCTTAATTTGTTATTTATCCTTTTGAATCTATATTGTTAATTTTGTTATATAAATATTTTATTATTTAAATTTATAATATTTAAGAATTCTCTTTTATAAAGGCCTGCAACATATATACAAGTATACTTATTGATGAATGGTTGAAACTCCAAAGCAACATCTTTTTGATAGAATGAACTTATATGATTTTAAGACTTCAAGAAATAATACAAAAAAACCTATTATAGACCTAATAAATGGTCTTACATCTTAGTAAACACTCCTTCTAGGCTTTAATCCATAATCTTAATATTTATATTAGGAAGTAAAGAGAATGATGTAAAATATGCTTGAACATAACATGATTATTATCTTGCATTCAATTATGATACACAGAAATGGAATCTTTTCAACAACTTTTCTCTATTAAAAAACATAAATAGCATACATTGTTCCTCATGCTTCTTCTAAATTCAAATGTGTGTGTATGTTTTTGCATCGATGTTTCAGATCACACTCTATGATCCATCATCATGATATTAGAGATCTCAAGAAGTAGAAAGTAGATAATTATAGACTAACCAAACTTACAAGGAAAAAGGAGAGGAGGAGGGGGAGTTGGTTCATAGAAAAAAGAGCCACCTTAAATTGAAACTGAAATTAAATAAAACAAATTATATTGCTCAAAAACATGGTATACACTTAATAAATGGACTTACATCTTAGTATACACTCTTTCGGGGTTTTAATCCACAATCTTAATATTTATATTAGGAAGTAAAGAGAATAATGTAAATATGCTTGAACTTAACATGATTATTATCTTCCATTCAATTATGATAGACAAAATTAGAATCTTCTCAACAACTTTTCTCTATAAAAAAAATAAACAACATACAGTGTTCCTCTTTCTTCTTCTAAATTCAATTGTGTGTCTGTGTGTGTGTTTGCATCAATGTTTCAGATCACACTCTACGATCCATCATCATGATATTAGAAAGATCAAGAAGTAGAAAGTAGATAATTACAAACTTGCAAAACTTAAAAGAAAAAATGAGAGGAGGGGGGGGAGCTGGTTCATAGAACAAAGAGCCACCTTAAATTGAAATTGAAATTAAATTTAATAAATTATATTGCTCAACAACATGGTATACACCTATTAAAAATTAAAATGATGGGGAGAAAGAATTGTTGTAGTGTGGGCATTACGATTTCAAGTGGCATGGAGGATGTAGGGGAAGCTGAGGAAGAAGGGGATGATAGAGAATGGGAGGAGGATGTTGCTAAATGTCGTTTTCTACATGCTCTCTGTAGTACTTCACTCATGGTGATCTGGTGGTGTCTTATTTGTGGTGTCTAGTGTGGGGTCAGTTGCAGTTGGGGTCCTGGTCGCTATATTCTATGTTGTGTTTCCTATTGGAGGGCCCTTGTTGGTCATGTTATTTTTGGGGGTTTCATTATCTAGCCTCCATGTGCCTTGCCCTTTCTGCATCCCTTGGGTCTTGTCGAAGAGGGGAGCTTATGTTCTCTTGTGTGGTCTCTGTTTTGGTGGGATGCTTTGTCCTACAAATCCCTCCTTTGGCCTTGGAGTGCATTCCTTTTGGAGAAGGGCTATGTTTCTAGTTGGTGTCTATGGTTTGTTGGGGCCCCATGGTTGTTGCGGTGCTCTTTATTGTTGGATATAGGTAGCTTGTTTCTAGGTTGTGTAAATCTATCATTGCTAAGTGTTTTCGTGCCCTCTACCTCTTCCTGGTTTGCTATTCCCTCTTTGTTGGTTTGGTGGCCCCTTTCCCATGTGGACTTCTTCTCAGTTTTTTACCTGTGGATCTTGTTTAGATGTGTTCCTCTCCATCTTGTGCCTTTGTGCTCCTATGTCTAGT